>NC_090021.1:339764842-339894842 GCF_037176765.1 Anolis sagrei
GGACAATGGAGGAAGGGAGAAAAGAGAGAGGGGAGGTCTCGCCAGTTGCATTGTTTCTCCTCTCTCGCTTGGGTTGGGGGTCCTTGGGCTTTGTAAGAGAAGCGTCTCGTCTCGCCGGGCTGCCAGGAGGTACAGTTCCACGTCTTCCTTGCTTTACAAAGGGCTTTATCCCCCTTTTAGTTGGTGCAAACATGTAGTGCAATTGGTTGTTGTAGGTTTTTTCGGGCTCTAGAGCAGTGTTTCTCAACCTTCCTAATGCCGTGACCCCTTAATACAGTCCCTCATGTTGTGTTGACCCCCAACCATAATATTGTTTTCGTTACTACTTCATAACAATCATTTTACTACTGTTATAAATCATAATGTAAATATCTGATAGGCAGGATGCATTTTCATTCACTGGACCAAATTGGGCACAAATACCCAATACACCTGTGTTTCTCAACCTGGGGGTCGGGACCCCTGGGGGGCTCACAAGGGGGTGTCAGAGGGGTCTCCAAATACCCATCAGAAAGATGGAAGGTGAATTACATCTCCCCTGAATCACTGTAAATTCATCCCAAATCCCTCCAGTACGTTCTGTTAGTCATGGGGGTTCCATGTTGGAAGTTTGGCCCAATTCTATTGTTATTGGGGTTCAAGGGACTTTGATTGTAGGTGAACTATAAATCCCAGCGACTCCAACTCCCAAATACAATTTCCCCAAACTCCACCAGTGTTCACATTTGGGCATATTGGGTATTCGTTCCAAGTTTGGTCCAGATCTGTCATTGTTTGAGTCCACACTGCTCTCTGGATGTAGGTGAACTACAACTCCAAAACTCAAGGTCAATGCTCATCAATCAATTCCTGTATTTTGCTTGTGGGCATTGTGCATGCCAGGTTTGGTTCAATTTCATCATTGGTAGAGTTCAGCATGCTCTTTGATTGTAGGTGTACTATAAATCCCAACATCTACAACTCCCAAATGACAAAAATCAATCCCCTTCCCAACTCCACCAGTATTCAAATTTGGGCATATTGAGTATTTGTGCCAAATTTGGTCCTGTGAATGAAAATATAACCTGCATATCTGATATTTACATTACGATTCATGACAGTAGCAAAATCACAGTTGTGAAATGACAACAAAAATAATGTTATGGTTGGGGGGTCACCACAACCTGAGGAACTCAATTAAGGGGTCGCGGCATTAGGAAGGTGGAGAATCACTGCCTTAATACAGTCCCTCATGTGGTGGTGACCCCCAACCGTAATATTGTTTTCGTTGCTACTTCATAACTATCATTTTACTACTGTTACAAATCATAATGTAAATATCTGATATGCAGGATGCATTTTCATTCACTGGACCAAACTGGGCACAAATACCCAATACACCCAAATGTGAATGCTAGTGGGGTTGGGGGAGGATTGATTTTGTCATTTGGGAGTTGTAGTTGCTGGGATTTATAGTTCACCTATAATCAGAGAGCATTCTGAACTCCACCAAGGATGGATTTGAACCAAACTTGGCTCCCATGAGCAATGGAAAACACTGGAAGGGTTTGATGGGCATTGACCTTGAGTTTGGGAGTTGTAGTTCACCTATATCCAGAGAGCACTGTGGACTCAAATAACAGCTCTGGACCAAACTTGGCATGAATACACAATATGCCCAAATGTCAACACTGGTGGAGTTTGGGGAAAATAGAATCTTGACATTTGGGAGTTGTAGTTCACCTATATCCAGAGAGCACTGTGGACTCATGCAATGGTGGATCTGGACCAAACTTGGCACGAATACTCAATATGCCCAAATGTGAACACTGGTGGAGTCTGGGGAAAATAGATCTCAACATTTGGGAGTTGTAGTTGCTGGGATTTATAGTTCATTACAATCAAAGAAAATTCTGAACTCCGCCAACGATAGAATTGGCTCAAACTTCCCACATGGAATCCCCATGACCATCAGAAAATACTGTGTTTTCTTATGGTCTTTGGCGAGCCCTCTGACACCCCCTCGCGACCCCCTCAGGTGTCCCGACCCCCCAGGTTGAGAAACACTGCTCTAGAGGCATTCTCTCCTGATGTTTTGCCTGCATCTACGGCAAGCATCCTCAGAGGTTGTGAGGTCTGTTGGAAACTAGGAAAATAATAATAACAACAACAATAATAATAAATTATTTATACCCCGCTACCATCTAATCACCTCTCAACAAAAGATTGCCCCAGGCCATCAAATGCTAATCAAGGTGGTCAGTTGAAACATTCACCCCTAGCTCCAGCAGACAAGAGTCCTTTGTCCCACCTTGGTCATTCCACAGATATATAAACTCTTCTTCCTAGTTCCAACAGACCTCACTACCTCTGAGGATGCTTGCCATAGATGCAGGCGAAACGTCAGGAGAGAGTGCCTCTAGAACATGGCAATACAGCCTGAAAAAACCTACAACAACCCAGTGATTCCAGCCATGAAAGCTTTTGACAATACATTTAGTGCAGAGTTTTGTTGTTGGAAAAGTCATGCTGTATTGTTGAACGCTTTCATGGCCAGAATCACTGGGTTGTTGTAGGTTTTTTTCGGGCTGTGTGGCTATGTTCTAGAACAGGGGTCCTCAAACTAAGGACCTGAAGCTTCACACACACAGTAGATTTAGTCGCAACAGCTTCTACACTGGAGCTTTTCACACAACAGCCTTCACACTGAAGCTTCACACACAGTAGATTTAGTCACAACAGCCTTCACACTGGAGTTTCACACAGTAGCTTTCAACCTGGGGCTTCCTCTTACCAAAGCTTCTCAGACCAGGCCTTCTCATACTCTGAGGCATTCTCACAAACTAAGGCCTACTTCACACTGAGGCTTCTCTCACAGACTAAGGCCTATCTCACACTGTGAGGCCTCCTCACAGACTAAGACAGGGGTCCTCAAACCAAGGCCCAAAGGCTGGATATGGCCCTCCAAGGTCATTTACTTGGCCCTCGCTCAGGGTCAACCTAAGTCTGAAACGACTTGAAAGCACACAACAACAGCAATCCTATCTATGTTTGAGATTTGTTTTGGAGGCTCCTTGGAAGATGTAAGGAGGCAAGAGGAGGTTTGGAGGTGTAGAGAGGCAAAAGGACTTTTTGGGGGTCCTTGGAAGGTATGAGATACACCAAAGGGTTTGGGGTGTCCTTGGAAGGTGTAGGTAAGCAAGTAGGATTTTCTGGGGAGTTTGAAGACCCCGTTAGATGTGTTTGCGATGTGTTTTGGGGACTCCTTGGAAGGTGTAGAGAGTCAAAAGGACTTTTTGGGGTGTGTTTAGGGGTCTTTGGAAGGTATGAGATGCACAAAAGGGTTTGAAGGTGTCCTTGGAAGGCGTAGGTAAGCAAGTAGGATTTTCTGGGGAGTTTGAAGACCCCGTTAGATGTGTTTGCGATGTGTTTTGGGGACTCCTTGGAAGGTGTAGAGAGTCAAAAGGACTTTTTGGGGTATGTTTAGGGGTCTTTGGAAGGTATGAGATACACCAAAGGGTTTTGGGGTGTCCTTGGAAGGTGTAGTTAAGCATGTAGGATTTTCTGGGGAGTTTGAAGACCCCGTTAGATGTGTTTGAGATGTGTTTTGGAAGCTCCTTGGAAGATTTAAGGAGGCAAGAGGAGGTTTGGAGGTGTAGAGAGGCAAAAGGACTTTTAGGGGGTCCTTGGAAGGTATGGGATACACAAAAGGGTTTGAGGGTGTCCTGGGAAGGCGTAGGTAAGTAAGTAGGAGTTTGAAGACCCCGTTAGATGTGTTTGAGATGTGTTTTGGAGGCTCCTTGGAAGGTGTAGAGAGTCAAAAGGACTTTTTGGGGTATGTTTAGGGGTCTTTGGAAGGTATGAGATGCACAAAAGGGTTTGAGGGTGTCCTTGGAAGGCGTAGGTAAGCAAGTAGGATTTTCTGGGGAGTTTGAAGACCCCATTAGATGTGTTTGAGATGTGTTTTGGGGACTCCTTGGAAGGTGTAGAGAGTCAAAAGGATGTTTTGGGGTATGTTTAGGGGTCTTTGGAAGGTATGAGATACACCAAAGGGTTTTGGGGTGTCCTTGGAAGGCGTAGGTAAGCATGTAGGATTTTCTGGGGAGTTTGAAGACCCCATTAGATGTGTTTGAGATGTGTTTTGGAGTCTCCTTGAGAGGTGTAAAAGAGGCAAGTGGAGGTTTGGAGGTTATGTTTGGGGTCCTTATGTGGAGACACATGTGTAAGGGAATTACTGTGATACGTGTGGAGGTCCTTGTAAGGTTTGAGGAGGCATATGATTTTAGAGTATTTAAATACTGGTAACCAGACAAGAAGCAATCTGGGCCAGCTAATCACCTCCCAACAAAGGATTTTCCCACAGACAGGAAGTAGCCAGACCTTGAAGCTGCAAGGAATTAAATGCTACTCAAGGTGGCCAGTTGCAACATTCACACCTACCTCCAGTAGACAAGAGTTCTTTCTCCCACTCTGGACATCATTCCACAGATATATAAACCCCATTTTCCTAGTTTCCAACAGACCTCACAACCTCTGAGGATGCTTGCCATAGATGCAGACGAAACGTCTGGAGAGAATGCTTCTGGAACATGGCCAGGCAGCCTGGAAAACTCACAACAATCAAGAGTTTGATTCTGTACATATCTTGGAACAGTCAAGGGATTAGAAGACGAAAGGGGTCCCTCAATCTGCGTCTTTTACTTACCATGCAAATTTGTTTTATTTTCTGTGTTATGTTTTCTTTCTTCAAACTTTACCTAAACAGTGCAATTTGATTTTTATTAAAGGTTGCAGTTTAAAGAGAGGCTTTGTAGGTTATTAATGGCACGGTCAATGTTTTGGCAAGCGCTCCGGAGCAGATATGGCTCAGAACAAAAGATCCACCCCCCTCCCCTCTCTTTCTCCCTCGGAAAGAAAGTACCGTGTAGCAAGCTTGCCAATTACGTAATTGCTGTTTCCAGACAAGAGCGGACGGAGCTGGCAGGACAGGAGCAGATTTGATGTTCCTTGTTGTCCCTTTCCTGACATGTTGTCCCTTTCCTCCTCCCAAAAGATTTGCTGCTTACTTTCAAACAGAAGAGTCAGAGCCATCTCTGTGAAATTTGGAGCAGCTGTGCCGGGGCACCATCCATTTCCAATTGTTGTACGTCAGCCTCTGATTGTGTCTGATGTTCATGCTAATGCTGATGTTCATGCTGGGAATGGGGATGATGTTCCTGATGGTGAGAGTTCGCTTGGGCCTGAGTTAAGCTCGGACGAGAGTCCTGAGTTGTTTCAGGAAGAGGACGATTCCCAAGGCCACATTCTTGCGAGGGACCCTTCACAGACTTTCTCAGAAAAACTATCTGAAGATGGGTTGTTGTAGGTTTTTTTTTGGGCTATATGGCCATGGTCTAGAGGCATTCTCTCCTGAAGTTTCGCCTGCATCTATGGCAAGCATCCTCACCTAGGGGCCGTGGGAGGGGGTCAGAGGAGTTGCCAAAGGCTATCACAAAACACAGTATTTTCTGTATTGTCGAAGGCTTTCATGGCTGGAATCTCTGGGTTGTTGTAGGTTTTTTTGGGCTATATGGCCATGGTCTAGAGGCATTCTCTCCTGACGTTTCGCCTGCATCTATGGCAAGCATCCTCACCTGGGGGCCGTGGGAGGGGGTCAGAGGGGTTGCCAAAGGCTATCACAAAACACAATATTTTCTGTATTGTCGAAGGCTTTCATGGCTGGAATCTCTGGGTTGTTGTAGGTTTTTTTGGGCTATATGGCCATGGTCTAGAGGCATTCTCTCCTGACGTTTCGCCTGCATCTATGGCAAGCATCCTCACCTGGGGGCCGTGGGAGGGGGTCAGAGGGGTTGCCAAAGGCTATCACAAAACACAATATTTTCTGTATTGTCGAAGGCTTTCATGGCTGGAATCTCTGGGTTGTTGTAGGTTTTTTTGGGCTATATGGCCATGGTCTAGAGGCATTCTCTCCTGACATTTCGCCTGCATCTATGGCAAGCATCCTCACCTGGGGGCCGTGGGAGGGGGTCAGAGGGGTTGCCAAAGGCTATCACAAAACACAGTATTTTTTGTATTGTCGAAGGATTTCATGGCTGGAATCTCTGGGTTGTTGGTTTTTTGGGGCTATATGGCCATGGTCTAGAGGCATTCTCTCCTGACATTTCACCTGCATCACTACCTCTGAGGATGCTTGCCATAGATGCAGGCGAAACGTCAGGAGAGAATGCCTCTAGACCATGGTCATATAGCCTGAAAAAACCTACAACAACCCAGTGATTCCAGCCATGAAAGCCTTCGACAATATATCTGAAGATGATTTGCCAGGTGCAGAAAATAATGAGATGTCAGAGAGAGCTGACAATGAGAGTTTTAGACTTAAAGCAAAGTTTCTGTAAACAGATATAAAGTCTTCAAAGATTCAGAAAGTCTGCTTACAGCAGCATTTCTCAACCTGGGGGTCAGGAGGGGGTCTCAGAGGGGTCGCCAAAGACAATCAGAAAACAGTCTTTTCTGATGGTCATGGGGATTCTGTGTGCCAAGTTTGGTTCACTTCCATCATTGGTGGGATTCAGAATGCTCTTTGATTGTAGGTGAACTATAATTCCCAGCAACTCCAACTCCCAAATGCCAAGGTCTCTTTTTCCCAAACCCCACCAGTGTTCACATTTGGCCATATTGAGTATCCATGCCAAGTTTGGTCTGGATCTATCATTGTTTGAATTCACAGTGCTCTCTGGATGTAGGTGAACTACAACTTCCAAACTCAAGGTCATTGTCCACCAAACCATTCAATTATTTTCTGTTGGTCATAGGAGTCCTGTGTGCCAAGTTTGGTTCAATTCCACCATTCATGGAGGTCAGAATGGTCTTTGATTGTAGGTGAACTATAAATCTCAGCAACTACAACTCCCAAATGACAAAATCAACCCCCCACCCCCACCCCATCAGTATTCAAATTTGGGTGTATTGGGTATTTGTGCAAAATTTGGTCCAGTGAATGAAAATACATCCTGCATATCAGGTATTTACATTACGATTCATAACAGTAATGAAATTACAGTGATGAAGTATAAATGAAAATAATGTTATGGTTGGTGGTCACCACAACATGAGGAACTGTATTAAGAGGTCGCGACATTAGGAAGTTTGAGAACCACTGGCTTACAGCAAAAGAAACATAACAAACCGTTATCTCATAGCAAGGTCAAGAGAAATGCTTTGCTTTCTGTTTTGAAACCTGGAAAAGCCTTATACTGATGCATGGGAAAGAGTTGCCTCATTCGGGTCAACGTTGAAAACTGATCATGCTCTTGTTTTCAAGTGCTCTTAGTTTCATGTACCAAGTTCTCGCCAAGCTCCTGTGTTGTTTCTGAGATTTTTCCTGTCTAGTTTCATGATTTCAAGTGCATAGTTTCATTGATTTTAATGTACTTCTGGATCATGTTTATGGACTATTTTACTTGTATTGGACCTTTACAGTTTTTGCTATTTTAACTTCTTTTCCTGAATATATTCTTCAATAAACTGCTTGCTGATTTTACCAAGCTGGTGTGGTGTTTAAGGTCAGAGGTGTTCCTACTCTGGTGTTCCCCCTTCTTTCTACCCATAAGATAACAACAAATAGGAACACTGCGATGCTGTGAGTTTTCCGGGCTGTATGGCCATGTTCCAGAAGCATTCTCTTCTGATGTTTCACCCACATCTATACCAGACATCCTCAGAGGATGTTGGAAACTATGCAAGTGGAGTTTAGATATTTGTGAAATGTCCAGGGTGAGAGAAAGAACTCTTGTCTGTTTGAGGCAGGTGTGAATGTTGCAATTGATCAACTTGATTAGCATTTAATGGCTTTGCAGTTTCAAGGACTGGCTCGTTGCTGCCTGGGGGAATCCTTTGTTGGGATGTGATTAGCTGACCCTGGTTGATTCTTGTCTGGAATTCCGCTGTTTTCTGAGTATTGCTCTTTGTTTATGGTTCTGATTCTAGAGGTTTTTTTTAAATACTGGTGGCCAGATTTGGTTCATTTTCATGGTTTCTTCCTTTCTGTTGAGATTGTCCACACGCTTGTGGATTTCAGTGGCTTCTCTGTGTGGCCTGACATTATGGTTGTGAGAGTGGTCCAGCATTTCTGTGTTCTCAAATAGGAACACTCTTTCTTCCTCTCCTTATCGGTGGAATGGTTTGTTCTGGACGAGGAAAACAATCGCCGTGCAAATCCTGGAGCGCCGTCAATATTCACGTCTTGTTCCGAGACTATTATCATAAATTCCTCGAACGCTCTTTCTGGGCAACTTCATCCTTGGCTGGCCTTCCACTCAGCGCAGCCTGGTTAATACATTCCCTTTCCTTGCCAGCTTGAAAGGAGTTTTAATTACTATTTTTTAATTGTCTGTTCCAAATAATTGGGGGAAACAGGGATGGCAGGGAAAGCGGCGATAAGAGGACGGCGGATTTTGCATCAGTGCCTGGAAGTGGATGAAGCGAGTGGAGGAGGACGTTCCCTCTTCCCATTGAGGATCTTTCTAATGTGGTTTTGTCTTTGCTGTGCTTTAATTGTGGTTTATGTGTTTCTAATTGGATTGTGTGCTTAATGAGTTATACTTTCAAATTTTCAGGCACCCTTTGGAGCCTATATTGCAGTGTTTCTCAACCTGGGGGTCGTGGGGGGGGGGGGGTCAGAGGGGTCGCCAAAGGCTATCACAAAACACAGTATTTTGTGTTGCTCTTGGGGAGTTCTGTGTGAGAAGTTTGGCCCAATTCTATCTTTGGTTGGGTTCAGATTGCTCTTTGATTGTAAGCAAACTATAAATCCCAATGACTACAACTCCCAAATGTCAAGGTCTATTTTCCACAAACTCCACGAGTGTTCACATATGGGCATATTGAGTATCTGTGCCAAGTTTGGTCCAGATCTATTATTTGAGTCTACAGTGCTCTCTGGATGTAGGTGAACTACAACTCTCAAACTTGCTTGCTTGCATGCTGGTCGCTTCTGTGGCGAGAGAATCTGCCGTCTATGAAGACGTTGCCCATGGGACGCCCGGATGTCCCGCAATCCTGCGAGGAGGCTTCTCTCATGTCCCCCTCTCATTGCCGCATTATCACAGGGTGTCTGCGACCCACACCACTGGAGAAATTACACTGCTTAGCCGGTATTGCACCACCTGACATCCGCCGGGAAGTAGCAGCTAATAGTGAAAGGACCAAGGCAGTGACATCTCCAGCTCATCCCCTGTTTGGGTATCAGCCAGCACGCCAACAACTTAAATCAAGACATAGTTTTCTTAGATCTACAGAGACACTCGCTGGAACACCCCAGCAAGCGAGAGTCCAAAAGTGGCAGGCCCAAACCCAGCACCTCAATCCATGGGTGATACCAGATGAGAGACTCCTCCCTGGGCACACAGAAGACTGGGCAACTTGGAAGGCGCTGAACAGACTGCGCTCTGGCACCACGAGATGCAGAGCCAATCTTAAGAAATGGGGCTACAGGGTGGAATCCTTGGCATGCGAGTGCGGAGAAGAACAAACCACTGACCACCTGCTGCAATGCACCCTGAGCCCTGCCACATGCACAAGGGAGGACCTTCTTGCGGCAACCCCAGAGGCATTCCAAGGGGCCAGATATTGGTCAAAGGACATTTAACCAAATACCAAATTTGCAAAATCTGTGTGGTTTTTTTTCTTTCTTTCTTTTTGATTTTTTTTCTTTTTTTCTTTTTAATCTCTGTGTTTGTTTTGCTCTGTTAGAATTGTAATACAATGGTTGCTGATGACACGATAAATAAAACTCTCAAACTCAAGGCCAATGCCCACCAAATCCTTCCAGTGTTTTCTGTTGGTTATGGGAGTTCTGTGTGCCAAGTTTGGCTCAATTCCATCGTTGCTGGAGTTCAGAATGCTCTTTGAACTATAAATCCCAGCAGCAACAACTCCCACATGTCTAGGTCTGTTTCCCCCAATCTCTACCAATGTTCACATCTGGGCATATTGAGTCCTCACTACCTCTGAGGATGCTTGGCATAGATGCAGGCGAAACGTCAGGAGAAATGCCTGTAGAACATGGCTCTATAGCCCGAAAAAACCCACAAGAACCTAGTGATTCCAGCCATGAAAGCCTTCGACAATATATTGAGTATTTGTGCCATGTTTGGTCCAGATCTATTATTTGAGACCACAGTGCTCTCTGGATGTAGGTGAACTACAACTCCTAAACTCAAGGTTAGTGCCCACCAAACGCTTCCAGTGTTTTCTGTTCGTTATGGGGGGTTCTGTGTGGGAAGTTTGGCCCAATTCTATCTTTGGTGGGATTCAGAACGATAAATCTTTGAATGATAAATCCCAGCAACTACAACTCCCAAATGTCTAGGTCTGTTTCCCCCAAACTCTACCAGTGTTCACATCCGGGCATATTGAGTATTTCATGCCAAGTTTGCTGTCACATATCTACTTTCAGGATCTTACCTCGTGTTCTTCTTGGGCTGTCTTTGTCCCTTTCTTATAATACAGGCAACAGAGGAGCCCAAGTCATAGACTCATTGAGTTCAAGCATGGACCAAATCCAGCATTCCCTCCAGGTGTTTTGGACTTCAACTCCCACCATTCCTAGCAGCCCCAGGCACCTTCCTTTTCCTTTTCCTTTTCCACTTAAGTGGCTGAGGGGGAAAAGGAAAAGGCCTGAGGCTGTTAGGAATTGTGGGACTTGAAGTCCAAACCCCTGGAGGGCCAAAGTTTGCCCATGCCTACTGTAATAGTTTCTGCAGATTTACCTGCAAGGTTGCAGTTGGATTGTTGTGTTTGGTTGCTCCCACCTTATCTCTTGCATTGGCTCCCAACATGCTTACCTGCTTTCTGAGGGGAATACTCTGCTGATAGGGACACCCAGCTGTTCAATTAAGAGGACTGTTAATTGCCTGACTGCTTGACAATTAATCAATCCACAACAGCTGCAGCCTGGGAAGTAATTGAGAGCAGTGGGAAATCTGAGGTCGCCCTCGGAAAGTTCCTGGCTTTGTTTGGGGCCTCGTAGATCTTTTGAAAGGTAACTTTGGTTCCAAAGCCCTTCCAAACAACTCACTTTCCTTACCTGTAATTGCAGTTGACCCTTCATAGTTGTGGATATGACTTTTCACAGATTTCATTATTATACTAGCTGTCCCCTGCCATGCGTTGCTGTGGCCCAGTCTGATGATCTGGAGAATAAAGTGTTGGTTTCTAATATCTGTAATGTCTTTATGCTTGTGAATAAGCAGTACTTCTTGCTGTTTCTTTGTCAAAGTTGATGTGGAGACTGTTTGGTTTGCCTACTCCGGAACTTGCAACATACAATAGTCCTTCTTTAAGGGTCCCTTTCAAATCTATGGTACTATGAATCATATATATCTATTTATCTCTATGGCTGGATGACTCTTTGTCAAAAGGGCTTTGATTACATTTTCTTGCATTGGACTGGATGGCCTTACATATGGGGGTTCTGTGTGGGAAGTTTGCCCCAATTCTGTCATTGGTAGAGTTCAGAATGCTCTTTGATTGTAGGTGAACTATAAATCCCAGTAACTACAGCCGCCAAATGTCAAGGTCTAATTCCCCCAAACTCCATCTGTGTGCATATTTGGGCATAAGGCATATTCGTGCCAAGTTTGGTACAGATCCATCATTGTTTGATTCCACAGTGCTCTCTGGAGGTAGGTGAACTACAACTCCCAAACTCAAGGTCGATGCCCACCAAACCCTTCTAGTCTTTTCTGTTGGTCATGGGAGTCCTGTGTGCCATGTTTGGTTCAACTCCATCATTGGTGGAGTTCAGAATGCTCTTTGATTGTAAGTAAACTATAAATCCCAGCAACTACAACTCCCAAATGACAAAATCGATTTTTTTTTGTGATGGTCACTCTTTGGGTTAGTAGGTGTCTTTTGCCCAAATTTGGCAGCAATTCGCCCAGTGGTTTTTGAGTTATGTTAATCCCACAAACGAACATTACATGTTTATTTATATAGATTATAATGTAATACAGTTTAATACTAGTAATCATATAATATAATAATTGTATATTATATATTACATGTAATATTATTAATAATATTGCAATATAGTGGTATAGTACAATATCTATATAAATAAAAATGTAATGTTCGTTTGTGGGATTAACAGAACTCAAAAATCACTGGACGAATTGGCACCAAATTTGGACACAAGACACCTAACAATCCAATGTATGTCATTCACTGATTTTGTCATTTGGGAATTGTAGTTTCTGGGATTTATAGTTCACCTACAATCAAATAGCAATCTGAACCCCACCAATGATGGAATTGAGCCAAATTTGGCACACACTTCTCCCATGACCAACAGAAAATACTGGAAGGGTTTGGTGGGCAGTGTCCTTTGGTTTTGGAGTTGTAGTTCACCTACATCCAGAGATCACTGTGGACTCAAACAATGATAGATCTGGACCAAATTCTACACAAATACTCAATATGCCCAAATGTGAACACTGGTGGAGTTTGAGGAAAATATGATCTTGACATTTGGGAGATGTAGTTGCTGGGATTTATAGTTCGCCTACAATCACAGAGCATTCTGAACCCCATCAACGATGGAATTGAACCAAACTTGGCACACTGTTCTCCCATGATCAACAGAAAATACTGGAAGGGTTTGGTGGGCAGTGTCCTTTGGTTTTGGAGTTGTAGTTCACCTACATCCAGAGAGCACTGTGGGCTCAAACAATGATGGATCTGGACCAAACTCTACACGAATACTCAATATGCCCTAATGTGAACATTGGTGGAGTTTGGAGAAAATAGAATCTTGACATTTGGGAGTTGTAGTTACTGGGATTTATAGTTCGCCTACAATCAAACAGCATTGTGAACCCCACCAACGATAGAATTGAGCCAAACCTCCCACACACAACCCTCAGGTGGGCCACAGCAACGCGTGGCAGGGGACGGCTAGTAATATTATAAATATTGTGCTATGTTGATAATTATAATTATATTACAATATATTGTAATTATTAGCATAATTACAATAAACAGGACCATGGCCACAGAGGTTACCCCTGCCACCTCAGGACTCTTTTTGAACCTCAGATTGCTTTGGTGTGCCTTTTGAGCCATGTTCTGTGCATAGGCATGCACTCGTTCTCTCCCTTTCCCTCTCCTGCCATAGCCATGTTTTGTTTGCAGGCTTAGAAGCAAAGCATTAATGTGCGATGAGCTAATACCATTATTCCTGGACTGCCCACGTTGAGTAATCCATCTCTTTGTGGATATTATCTCAGCAGTGAGAATTGGTGTCTCCTGTAGGGTTTCTCCCACATCAGGGTCCTTAAACCAGTATTTCCCAACCTGGGGGTCAGGACACTAAGAGTGGTTGCTAGGGGGTGTCAGAGGGGTTGCCAAAGACCATTGGAAAACTCAGTATTTTCTGATGCTCTTGGGGGGGGGGGGGTTCTGTGTGGGAAGTTTGGCCCAATTCTGTCCTTGGTGGAGTTCAGAATGCTCTTTGATTGTAGGTGAACTATAAATCCCAGCAACTACAACTCCCAGATATCAAGGTCTATTTACCCCAAACTCCACCAGTGTTCACATTTGGACAAATCGAGTATTTGTGCCAAGTTTGGTCCAGATCCATCATTGCTTGAGTCCACAGTGCTCTCTAGACGTAGGTGAACTACAACTCCAAAATTCAAGGTCAATGCCCACCAAACCCTCCCAGTATTTTGTGCTGTTCCTGGGGGTTCTGTGTGCCAGGTTTGACCCAATTCTGTCCTTGGTGGAGTTCAGAACGCTCTTTGGTTGTAGGTGAACCATAAATCTCAGCAACTACAACTCCCAAATGTCAAGGTCTCTTTCCCCCAAACTCCACCAGTGTTCACATTTGGACGAATTGAGTATTTGTGCCAAGTTTGGTCCAGATCCATCATTGCTTGAGTCCACAGTGCTCTCTAGACGTAGGTGAACTACAACTCCAAAATTCAGAGTCAATGTCCACCAAACCCTCCCAGTATTTTCTGCTGGTCCTGGGGGTTCTGTGTGCCAAGTTTGACTCAATTCTATCATTGGTGGGGTTCAGAATGCTCTTCGATTGTAGGTGAACTATAAATCTCAGCAACTACAACTCCCAAATGTCAAGGTCTATTTTCCCCAAACTCCACCAGTGTTCACATTTGGGCATGTTGCATATTTGTGCCAAGTTTGGTCCAGGTCCATCATTGTTTGAGTCCACAGTGCTCCCTGGATGTAGGTGAACTACAACTCCAAAATTCAAGGTCAATGACCACCAAACCCTTCCAGTATTTTCTGTCGGTCCTGAGGGTTTTGTGTGCCAAGTTTGACCAAATCACTAGTAGAGTTCAGAATGCTCATTCATTGTAGGTGAACTATAAATTTCAGCAACTACAACTCCCAAATGTCAAGGTCTATTTCCCCCAAACTCCACCAGTGTTCACATTAGGAACAAATTGAGTATTTATGCCAAGTTTGGTCCAGATCTATTATTGTTTGAGTCCATAGTGCTCTCTTGATGTCGGTGAACTACAACTCCCAAATGTCAAGGTCTATTTCCCCCCAAACTCCACCAGTGTTCATATTTGGGCATACAGAGTATTTGTGCCAACGAATTCATCATTGTTTGAGTCCACAGTGCTCTCTGGATGTCGGTGAACTACACCTCCAAAACTCAAGGTCAATGCCCATTAACCCTTCCAGTATTTTCTGTTGGTCATGGGAGATCTATGTGCCAAGTTTGGTTCAATTCCATTGTTGGTGGAGTTCAGAATGCTCTTTGATTGTAGGTGAACTAGAAATGCCAGCAACTACAACTTCCAAATGACAAACTCAATCCCCTCCCCAACACCACCAGTATTCAAATTTGGGCATATCAGATATTTGTGCCAAATTTGGTCCATCGAATAAAAATACACCCTGCATATCAGATATTTGCATGACGATTCCTAACAGTAGCAAAATTACAGTTATAAAGTAGCAACAAGAATAATGTTATGTTTGGGTGTAAAGGCTCTAACTATGATTGCAACCCTGTGATTGCAACTTGGGGAAAGCTACCCAATTGCAAAAATGCATGGCCCAGATGGATTCATGCAGACTAACAGTGCAAGAAAAAGAATCAAATCTCCTGGCACAGCCGTGCCAGCACGGCTTTGTTAAATCCTTTTCCGGTGAAGCAAGCCATTGTCAAAGTTTTCCGCTTTTTGGAAACCCAATGCATCCCTGATATTATTTTCCAAGCGCAAGAGTAAGCAGGATTCTTAAAATAGCCACCAGTGAACAGCACTTGCGAGCTTTTGTTGCAGAGCCATCTGTTCCAACACCGACTACATATAGATATGTGTCTATATATAGCTGCCTGTGTGTTTTTGTGCCTTCAAGTTTTCTGTCAACTTCTGGCAACTGAATTCATTTCGTGGAGTTTTCTTAGAGTGGGAAAACTCAGAGGTGGTTTTGTTAGTTTCTGCCTCTCAAATAGGGATTTCTACACCTGACCTTCATTGGCAGTCTCCCATCCAAGTACTAGCTAGAACAGGCATGGGCAAAGGTGGGCCCTCCAGGTGTTTTGGACTTCAACTCCCACAATTCCTGGCCTCAGGCCCCTTCCTTTTCCCCCTCAGCCGCTTAAGCTGAGGGCCCAAGATTGCCCATGCCTGCTTTATGCTGTTACAGATTGAGCATCCCTTATCTGGAAATCTGAAGTTAATCACATTTGATAGACTCTGAAACATTATGGTAGCAAAGTATTAAAAAGGTAAAGGTTTTCCCCTGATATTAAGTCCAGTCATGTCTGACTCTGGGGGTTGGTGCTCATCTCCATTTCTAAGCCGAAGAGCCAGCGTTGTCCGCATTTATTTATTTATTTTATTTATTTGCTGCATTTGTTGACCGCCGTTCTCAGCCCTAAGGCGACTCACGGCGGTGTACAACATATAAAAGACAATTTACAATAAAGCACGACGAAAAATCAACATATCACTAATACACACTAATATAATTACACTAAAATAATCCGCTCCGTCTTATCGTAGAATCATAACCAAACTCGTAATCCGTATTCCGTTCCAGTTGTCATTACCAGTTAATGTACACTCAGTTGAATGCCTTCTCAAATAGCCATGTTTTTAAGCTCTTACGAAAAGACATAAGGGAGGGTGCCTGTCTGATGTCAACAGGGAGGGTGTTCCACAGCCGGGGGGCCACCACCGAGAAGGCCCTCTCTCTCGTCCCCGCCAGACGTGCCTGTGAAGCAGGCGGGATCGAGAGAAGGGCCTCCCCAGACGATCTCAAGGCCCTCGTGGGCTCATAGGCCGAGATGCGGTCTGAAAGGTATTTTGGGCCGGAACGGTTTAGGGCTTTGTAGGATAACACCAGCACCTTAAATTGGGCCCGGTAGCAGATCGGCAGCCAGTGGAGCTGGAACAGCAAGGGCGTTGTATGCTCCCTGCATCCCACTCCTGTTAATAGCATGGCTGCCGCGCGCTGGACTAGCTGAAGCTTCCGGGCCGTCTTCAAGGGCAGCCCCACGTAGAGAGCGTGGCAGTAGTCAAGGCGGGATGTGACCAGAGCGTGTACCACCGTGGCCAAGTCAGACTTCCCGAGGTACGGGCGCAGCTGGCGCACGAGCCTAAGCTGTGCAAATGCTTCCCTGGTCACCGCTGAAACCTGGGGCTCCAGGCTCAACGACGAATCCAGGGTCACACCCAAGCTGCGAACCTGCGCCTTCAAGGGGAGTGCGACCCCATCCAGCACAGGCTGTAACCCTATGCCCTGTTCGGCCTTGCGACTGACCAGGAGTACCTCTGTCTTGATCTACTCACATTTGCATGTTTTCGAACTGCTAGGTTGGCAGAAGCTAGGGCTGACAGCGGAAGCTCACGCCGCTCCCTGGGATCGAACCTGCAACCTTTTGATCAACAAGTTCAGCAGCTCAGTGCTTTAACCCACTGCACCACATATATGCAATGTAGTGGTTTGAGTGTTTCACAAGGACACCAGAAAACTTGGAAGTAGCAACCTTCTGCAAGCCTCCTCTACTAGTTGTTATGTATATAATTCAGATTGCTTACTCTATTGTATATGTGTGTGTATTGGTATGCAGTTTTCCTTAACTCTGTGTTGTAGGTGGGGCTGCAGAGCATGTGACCAGATCTGGGTCTATTCAGGACTCAGACTCCATTTTAGAAACAGTATACTTATATAATATACAATATAGTAAACTTCTAAAAGTGTAGCCTGAAGTGGCTGTGATTGATCTGTTCCTGCCTTGCTGTGCTGACAAGATCTGTGGCATAGAGACTGAAAACTGGGAAACCCTGGCCCTTGAGCGCTCCAGCTGGAGGTCAGCTGTGACCAGCAGTGCTGCAGAATTTGACGAGGCACAAATGGAGGGTGAAAGAGAGAAATGTGCCAAGAGGAAGGCACGTCAAGCCAACCCTGACCAAGACTGCCTTTCACCTGGAAACCGATGCCCTCACTGCGGGAGAAGATGCAGGTCAGGAATAGGGCTCCACAGTCACCTATGGACCCACTTGCCAGGACACCGATCTTGGAAGACAATCCTACTCGGACAATGAGGTATCGCCTAAGTAAGTAAGTACGATCCACAGCTGGCTGGCCGGAAAGAAAGGCAAGGGGAGCAGCCCAGAAGGTCTCCCAAGCGAACCCTGTGAAAAAGGGCAGGAGCCAGGCAAGTGCACCTGGTGCGGATTTAGCCAATCTGGCCCACGGTCCCTTTCTCGACATCTATTCTTCTGCTCCTGGACGGGAGCGATGGAGCAGCTGACACAATCGAAGCAATTCCATCCACCGATGCGCTCAGCTGCCGCCGGGCCATCTGGGAGGGAGATGAAAAGGCCCACCATGGTCAACTCTTGCCTTTTGTTTGCCGGTGTTTGGGTGCTTCTCTTTCAAATCCCACCCCCTCTAAGCTCCTGCCAATCTTCCTTTCCCCTTCCCTCCTCAAGGAACAGGCAGCATCAAGCGAAGGGAACGATGCCTTTGACCGTCTTCAGCCTGTCTTTCACGTTGCAAAGTTATAAGAGCCATGGGTCCTGATGCAAACAGTTCCTGCTTTTGCATTTGATAATCTGGATTATTATATAGTTGGATGAGACCACAAGGACCACGATTCTGTGTACAGGTGCACCTTGATTAACCAAGCCACTATCAAAGTCTTTTTACAGGAACTTACTGTATATATTCGAGTGTAAACCTAGTTTTTCAGCCCCCCTTTTAGGCTGAAAAGGCTCCCCTCGGCTTATACTCGAGTCGAGGTTATTTATTATTTTATTCTGATATTAGTATTATTTTATTCTATTTTAGTATATTATTATTATTATTATTATTATTATTATTATTATTATTATTATTATTACATTATTTTGGTTGCTTCTGGAGCGAGAGAATCAGCCGTCTATGAAGACGTTGCCCAGGGGACACCCGGATGTCTTGCAATCCTGCGAGGAGGCTGATGATCGTGCCATCACCGCTCAAGCAGGGAGCTTTGAGATGGTTGAACAGAAGCTTTCCGAAGTTCTATGTGCTCATACCGCCTATTACAGGGAAAACCAGCTGATCCCCAACCCATCTAAAACACAGACATGTGCTTTTCATCTCAAGAACAGAGAAGCATCCCGAGCTCTGAGGATGATTACTTGGGAAGGAATCCCACTGGAGCATTGCAGCGCACCCACATACCTGGGAGTCACTCTGGACCGTGCTCTTACCTACAAGAAGCAGTGCCTGAACATCAAGCAAAAAGTGGGCGCTAGAAACAATATCATATGAAAGCTGACTGGCACAACCTGGGGATCACAACCAGACACAGTGAAGACATCTGCCCTTGCGCTATGCTACTCTGCTGCTGAGTATGCATGCCCAGTGTGGAACACATCTCACCACACTAAAACAGTGGATGTGGCTCTGAATGAGACATGCCGCATTATCACGGGGTGTCTGCGCCCCACACCACTGGAGAAATTAAACTGCTTAGCCGGTATTGCACCACCTGACATCCGCCGGGAAGTAGCAGCCAATAGTGAAAGGACCAAGGCAGAGACATCTCCAGCTCATCCCCTGTTTGGGTATCAGCCAGCACGTCAACAATTTAAATCTAGAAATAGTTTTCTAAGATCTACAGAGACACTCACTGGAACACCCCAGCAAGCGAGAGTCCAAAAGTGGCAGGCTCAAACCCAGAACCTCAACCAATGGCTGATACCAAATGAGAGACTCCCCCCTGGGCACACAGAGGACTGGGCGACTTGGAAGGCGCTGAACAGACTGCGCTCTGGCACCGCGAGATGCAGAGCCAACTTCAAGAAATGGGGCCACAAAGTGGAGTCCACGACATGCGAGTGTGGAGAAGAGCAAACCACTGACCACCTGCTGCAATGCACCCTGAGCCCTGCCACATGCACAAGGGAGGACCTTCTTGCGGCAACACCAGAGGCACTCCAAGGGGCCAGATACTGGTCAGAGGACATTTAATCAACTTTGCAAATTTTGTGTTTTGTCTGTCTGTTTGTTTGTTTTGTTCTGATAGAAATGTAATACAATGTAATACAATTGACTTATTATTATTATTATTATTATTATTATTATTATTATTATATAACTAGAAATAGATACCTAATGCCCTGTCTTCCAGCGTTCAAAGGGATCCCAAGAGTCATCTAGTCCAGCCCCTGCCAGACCAAAATCCAGGGCTAATGCACCAAAAAGGCAGCAACCTACTTTCTGTTCACCACCCTGTGAAATAATTCCCACGGATAGCTGTGTATCTGACGGGTCAAAGCACATATGTCCGCCTTCCCTCCTCTCCATCTGTGCTGACGCAGCAGTAGCTTTTGATCCGCTGCAGCTGCTGATTCTCCCTCGGTCTTTCAGTGGGTCTGTCCCTGTTGGTTGCGCACATGGTTGCCCTTGGGCCACTTGCTGCAGCTTCCATCCTTTGGACTTGCAAGTAACAACTTGCAACTGAGAGCGAATTGGCTCTGGTTTCAATCCGTACCTTAAAGAAGGTACTTGGGATGCTGTTTGGGGGTTCGGCACCTTGAGCACCTCCTTTCAAGTTTGGACTGAAACCCAAAGCCAGTTTACTTCCTCAGTGGCATGGCTAGGTATTATTAGATGACAATAGGGCAGGCATGGGCAAAGTTGGGCCCTCGCTGCAGGTGTTTTGGGTGGGGGGGGGGGGCGTAGATTTTGTCATTTAGGAGTTAAGGTTGCTGGGATTTATAGTTCACCTACAATCAAAGAGCATTCAGAACTTCCATGACCAACAAAAAATACTGGAAGGGTTTGGTGAGCATTGACCTTGAATTTTGGAGTTGTAGTTCACCTACATCCAGAGAGCACGGTGGACTCAAACAATGGTAGATCTGGACCAAACTCGGCAAGAATACTCAATATACCCAAAAGCGAACACTGGTGGAGTTTGAGGAAAATAAACTTTGACATTTGGGAGTTGTAGTTGCTGGGATTTATAGTTCACCTACAATCAAAGAGCATTCTGAACCCCACCAACGATGGAATTGGGCCAAACTTCCCACACAGAATCCCCATGACCAACAGAAAATACTGTGTTTTGATGGTCTTTGGGGACCCCTCTGGCACCCCCTCACGACCCCCCAGGGGTCCCGACCCCCAGGTTGAGAAACGCTGACTTAAAGCAATGCAAAGATCTCTTAGGCGATCCCTCTTTGTCTGAGTAGGATTGTCTTCCAAGATCAGTGTCCATAGGTGTTGTATTTCAGTGTCAATGTTGACATCTGTAGACAGTCCACATTTCGCAGGCATATAGCAGGGTTGGGAGGACAATAGCTTTATAAACAAGCACCTTGTTATCTCTAAGGATGTCCCAGTCAAACACTCTCTGCTTCATTTGGAAAAATGCTGCACTCGCAGAGCTCAGGTGGTGTTGTATTTCAGCGTCAATGTTGACATCTGTAGACAGTCCACGTTTCGCAAGCATATAGCAGGGTTGGGAGGACAATAGCTTTATAAACAAGCACCTTGATATCCCTATGGATGTCCCAATCCTCAACACTCTCTGCTTCATTTGGAAAAATGCTGCACTCGCAGAGCTCAGGCGGTGTTGTATTTCAGTGTCAATGTTGACATCTGTAGACAGTCCATGTTTCGCAGGTGTATAGCATGGTTGGGAGGACAATAGCTTTATAAACAAGCACCTTGGTATCCCTATGGATGTCCTCAAACACTCTCTGCTTCATTTGGAAAAATGCTGCACTCACAGAGCTCAGGTGATGGTGTATTTCAGTGTCAATGTTGACATCTGTAGACAGTCCACGTTTCGCAAGCATATAGCAGGGTTGGGAGGACAATAGCTTTATAAACAAGCACCTTGTTATCTCTATGGATGTCCCAGTCAAACACTCTCTGCTTCATTTGGAAAAATGCTGCACTCACAGAGCTCAGGCGGTGTTGTATTTCAGTGTCAATGTTGACATCTGTAGACAGTCCACGTTTCGCAGGTGTATAGCACATTTGGGAGGACAATAGCTTTATAAACAAGCACCTTGGTATCTCTACGGATGTCCCAGTCCTCAAACACTCTCTGCTTCATTCAGAAAAATGCTGCACTCGCAGAGCTCAGGCGGTGTTGTATTTTTGTGTGGGTTTCGGGATGCAGAATCTCTGTGAAAGTGAAAAAAAACAGATTTTTTAAAGAAACACTCTTATTTGAGCCAAGAGAAGATGATTCCAGGAAACTCAGGGCAGCTCTATGGCTAGCTTTCCCCCAGCTGAGGTGCTTGCAAGGTGGAGGCTCTCAGAAGTGCAAGCACCAGTTGTGATGCTTGATGCACAACTGGAACGTGACAGATGGCCGATCTCCACTCAAGGCAGTTGTTCCTACATGCTTGTTTTCCTTCGCAGTTCCATTTCACAAAGCATTACCTCAAGCGCCTAGGGAATTGGGAACCGGGGAATGGGTCTCTCCTCTCCTCACCTGGCAACTGAGCTGGAGGGAAATTAAATAGAGCGGTTGCGTGATGAATGGCTGGAACTGGGGGGTGTTTACTTCAGCACACCGAAGATGCTTACACCCGTTCCCAAGGGCGCCCATTATTTGTGTGTTCAGCGAGACAAGAAGTGAACACCGAGGCTTTAATATTCATGTTTCCTTAATGGTTAGTGAGTTTTTAAAACCTGGCCCATTGTTTTGAATGTTTTTAGTAAATTATTTATTTATTTACATTGACATTTATTTATTTATTATTTACAATATTTATATACCGTCCCTCTCAGCCCAAAAGGCGACTCGGAGCAGTTTACAAATGTCAACAATTCGATGCCTCAACAGTCATAACAAGTAAAAAGTATAATAATCATAAAATACTGTTAAAAACATTAACATACAGTATAAAAATATAAAACCGTGCAAGCCTTAAAAACATTGTCATAGATATCTCATATCAAGTCATCAAGTAATTCCATTTTTTTCATATAACTATGCCGTGTTTGGGAAGGCCTGCTCAAAAATCCAGGTTTTCACCTTTCTTTGAAAAGTCAGGAGGGAGGGAGCCGATCTTATATCTTTAGGCAGGGCATTCCACAGTTGAGGGGCCACCACTGAGAAGGCCCTGTCTCTTATCCTCACCAAACGCATCTGTGAGGAAGGCGGGAACAAGAGCAGGGCCTTATCTGTTACTTGTAAAAGAAATCATAGCCATTTCTGCAAGCTAGGGGTTTCCTGACATGTTGAATTGTGGTTTGTCTGTATTAGAGGACATAAACGTTTAGAGAAGAGCCAAAAAAAGCAGAATCTCCTCTTGTAGTATACAACCAAATATAAGTATGCTAGGCAATGGTTTCAGTTGTTAGACTGAATAACCCAGCAATCTCCGATCTGTCAAGAGAAACAGATTTGCCAGTGCATAAAAACAGCAGAATCGTAGAATGATAGAATCATAGAGCTGGTGGGCCATCCAGTCCAACCCCATTCTGCCAAGAAGCAGGACAATCACATTCAAATCACCCCCAACAGATGGCCATCCAGCCTCTGTTTAAAAGCTTCCAAAGAAGGAGCTTCCACCACACTCCGGGGCAGAGAGTTCCACTGCTGAACAGCTCTCATTGTCAGGAAGTTCTTCCTAATGTTCAGATGGAATCTCCTCTCTTGTAGTTTGAAGCCGTTGCTCCATTGCGTCCTAGTCTCCAGGGAACCAGAAAACAAGTTCACTCCCTCCTCCTCCCTGTGGCTTCCTCTCACATATTTATTCATGGCTATCATATCTCCTCTCAGCCTTCTCTTTTTCAGGCTAAACATGCCCAGCTCCTTAAGCCGCTCCTCATAGGGCTTGTTCTCCAGACCCTTGATCATTTTAGTCGCCCTCCTCTGGATACATTCCAGCTTGTCAATATCTCTCTTGAATTGTGGTGACCAGAATTGGACACAATATTCCAGGTGTGGTCTAACCAGGGCAGAATAGAGCATGGGGAGCATGACTTCCCTAGATCTAGACACTAGGGTCCTATTGATGCAGGCCAAAATCCCATTGGCTTTTTTTGCCGCCACATCACATTGTTGGCTCATGTTTAACTTCTTGTCCACGAGGATTCCAAGATCTTTTTCACACGTACTGCTCTCGAGCCAGTACGAGGCTCTATATCTTTGCCTTTCGTTTTTCCTGCCAAAGTGGAGTATCTTGCATTTGTCACTGTTGAACTTCATTTTGTTAGTTTTGGCCCTTCATCTCTCTAATCTGTCAAGATCCGTTTGAATCCTGCTCCTGTCCTCTGGAGTCTTGGCTCTCCCTCCCAATTTGGTCCTGTCTGCAAACTTGATGATCCTGCCTTCTAACCCTTCATCTAAGTCATTAATAAAGATCCTGAGCAGGACCTGCCCCAGGATGGAACCCTGCTTGTGGCACTCCGCTCGTCACTTCTTTCCAGGATGAAGAGGAAGCCTTGGGGAGAATCACCCTCTGGGTTCGTCCATTTAACCAATTACAGATCCACCTCACCGTAGTTTTGCCTCGTCCACATTGGACTAGTTTGTCAACAAGTTCAGCAGCTCAGCGGTTTAACCTACTGCGCCACAGGGGGCTCTCTTAGACTTAACACTGACACTAAAATGGAGTCTCAGTCTGAATAGTCCCAGATCTGATCACATGGTCTGCAGCCCCTTCCGCAATCTCAGACAACATAGAGTTAAGGAAGCTGCATACCAAAACATACATCTATAATACAGTAAGCAAACCGGATCATATACATAACAAATAACTAGTATAGGAGGTTTGTAGAAGGTTGGTATTTCCCACATAGAAAGTCTTTTCTCTGGCATCCCCTTCTCTTACCGCCAGAGTGGTAACTGTTAGGTTGACTGAAGCTGGGGCTGACAGCGGAAGCTCACGCTACTCCTCAGATTCAAACCTGCAACCTTTCGGTCAGCAAGTTCAGCAACTCAGTGGTCAGATAACATGGGACTTTCTCCCTTGATATTCAGGGATATAGGACTGTGTGGAAGGGCCCTAAGACTTGCCCAAAGACACTCAGTGGGTATCCTGGGCAGTCATTCGACTCCTTGGTCTCCAGGCTTATAGTCCAACTGTGCTGTCGCACGCTGGGCCTGTGCATATGACTGTAGACAGGACATAAATTCCGTGTGTCCAACGGGACGCCGGCGCTGCCTCAGATTAAAGGCCCTTGGACCTCCCCAAAACAAAGTTCTGTGGAGGCTTAAAGTAAGTCCAACGAAGTTCTTTATTGATGAAAACAAACAGGTACTTTCAAGCTTTCTTAACAGTCTATTGGCTCTCTCTCAATCTTGTCCACAGGGAACAGGCACTATCTTCATAACTGTATACTAACTAATGGGGAAATCCTTAACTTCTAATCTGGGCAGTCTGTACTTGCCTCTGTTGGCGTGGAGCCCCTGCACCCGGTACCAACTGCTTCTGGCTTCCACGAGCGACCCTTACCAAGCAGAGCTTTGTAGACTTCCAGGGGAAAAGAAGGAGTTCAGGTTTCAGTGATGGCCGGCTGAAGTCCCTCAGCAAAGGAGCTATAAGGCTGCATGATCCTCGGCCAAGCTGTGGGCCTTTTCTCCCTGGCCAAGCTGTAGGGCTGTATAACCCCGGCCAAGCTGTAGGCTGTATATGTCCCTAGCCAAGCCGTAGAAGACGAAGCTTTCGACAGGAGCTCTTGGTTTCATGTCCTGTGTGAAAGGCTTCTCTGTGAGAACTCACTCAAAAAGGCTCCTATTCCCTCCAAAACTCAAAAAGGGGCGCGACCCAGGAACCTAATGATAATTGACAGGTAGCTTGCCCTATGATTGCAAACTATAACAGGAAGCCACCCTGCTGCAAAATCCCAAGCCTGGGATTGCAAACAAACATTTAATGCAAAGCAAACAGAATTGGAGCTCCTGGTACAGCTGTACCAGCACACCAACACTCAAACCACTGTCATGCCGGCTCTGTAATGCAGAGAAACACTTCTGGGAAAGTCCAGCCTGGGAATTGAGGAACCCAGAATTCAGTGTGTGAAAGCTGGGATTGCCTTCTCTTGCCTGCCGTTGAGTCTGTGCACACCTGATGTTGAGATGCTCTGAGGGCAGTTTAATGAGACAGCAAGGCTAACCTCCTTTGTGCTGCTAACAAGGCATTTGAGGCCGGGCTCGATCAAAGGGCTCTGGGGTTTGTGGGCAAGGGTTTCCTGTTCTCCTTAGATCTGGCTTTGCTTTCCAGCCTCAAGTCTTTGCTGCTGTGCGCTATTGTTCCCTTGCCTTTTAGATCCCTGTGTTGAATTTTTGATATGAAGCAAAACGAGACTCCTTTGAGCAGCTCATTATCTTAACAGGTAGCTACTAGATATGCACAAACGAGGTGATTAACAAAGAGGAATATCAAAGTGTATGTATGGCTCCTCCATGATGACATGATGGAAACAGTCTTGGACAGCAATGGCTCCCAAAGTGACCCATTTAAGGTAGAATCGGGTATCAAATAGGGATGTGTTATTGCCCCAACCTTATTTTCCATCTTCATTGCTATGATACTTCATCTTGTTGATGGGAAGCTTCTCACCGGAGTGGAAATCATCTATCGGACACACGGCAAGCTATTTAACCTCGGCAGACTGAAAGCCAAAACCAAGGTTGCAACATCGGTTATAGAACTCCAGTATGCTGATGACAATGTCGTCTGTGCGCATTCAGAAGAAGACCTACAAGCCACTCTAAACATCTTTGCAGAAGCATACAAGAAGCTCGGCCTGTCATTGAACATCAAGAAAACCAAAGTGCTCTTCTGGCAGGCACCAGCCAGTCCCTCTCCAATGCCAGAAATACAGCTTACTGTTTTTTGGTTTTGTTTTTTGTCGTGTCAGGAGCGACTTGAGAAACTGCAAGTTGCTTCTGGTGTGAGAGAATTGGCCGTCTGCAAGGACGTTGCCCAGGGGACGCCTGGATGATTTTGATGTTTTTATCATCCTTGTGGGAGGCTTCTCTCATTCCCCCGCATGAGGAGCTGGAGCTGATAGAGGGAGCTCATCCGCCTCTCCCCGGATTCGAACCTGTAACCTGTCGGTCTTCAGTCCTGCTGGCACAGGGGTTTAACCCACTGCGCGACCAGGGGCTCCTTAATGGAGAAACATTAGAAAATGTTGACCATTTCCGCTCCCTTGGCAGCCACCTCTCCACCAACATTGACACTGAAATTCAACACCACCTGAGCTCTGCGAGTACAGCATTTTTCCGAATGAAGCAGAGAGTGTTTGAGGACCAGGACATCCGAAGGGATACCAAGATGCTTGCTTATAAAGCTATTGTACTCCCAACCCTGCTATACGCCTGTGAGACATGGACTGTCTACAGATGTCACATGCAACTCCTGGAACGATTCCATCAGCGCTGCCTCCGAAAAATCTTGCAAATTTCTTGGGAAGACAAGCGGACAAATGTCAGCGTGCTGGAAGAAGCAAAGATCACCAGCATTGAAGTGATGGTCCTCCATTATCAACTCTGCTAGACATGGTCCAAATGCCTGACCACTGTCTCCCAAAGCAGTTGCTCTACTCCAAACTCAAGAACAGAAAACGGAATGTTGGTGGGCAGGAAAAGAGAATTAAAGATGGGCTTAAAGCCAACCTTAAAAACTGTGGCATAGACACCGAGAATTGGGAAGCCCTGGCCCTTGAGCGCTCCAGCTGAAGGTCAGCTGTGACCAGCAGTGCTGTAGAATTTGAAGAGGCACTAATGGAGGGTGAAAGAGAGAAACGTGCCAAGAGGAAGGCGTGTCAAGCCAACCCCGGCCGGGACCGCCTTCCACCTGGAAACCGATGCCCTCACTGCAGGAGAACATGCAGATCAAGAATAGGGCTCCATGGACACCTATGGACCCACCGCCAGTACACTGACCTTGGGGACAATCTTACTTGTATATACAGTAGACTCCTGCAGTGGTTAAGAGGTTAGAGTGTTTTGAATACCATTAGCCTAGTTCATGCCCTTCCACACAAAATTCTATAGCTGTATGATTTAGGGATCTAGGGCCTAAATCACCTAAAGAAATAGTTTTCTAAGATCTACAGAGACACTCGCTGGAACGCCTCTGCAAGCGAGAGTCCAAAAGTGGCAGGCGCAAACTGAGAACCTCAACCAATGGCTGATACCAAATGAGAGACTTGCCCCTGGCCACACAGAGGACTGGGCAACCTGAAAGGCACTGAACAGGCTGCGCTCTGGCACCACGAGATGCAGAGCCAACCTTAAGAAATGGGGCCACAAAGTTGAATCCATGACATGCGAGTGTGGAGAAGAGCAAACCACTGAGCACCTGCTGTGATGCAACCTGAGCCCTGCCACATGCACAAGGGAGGACCTTCTTGAAGCAACACCAGAGGCACTCCAAGTGGCCAGATACTGGTCAAAGGACATTTAATCAACTACCAAGCTTGCAAACTTTGTGCTTTGTTAGTTAATTTGTTAGTTAAAAATGCAATACAACTGTTTGGTTTGCTCCTGACATGTTAAATAAATAACCTTGGAAGCTATCTGAGGTCAGCCCTGGTTCATACTTGGATGGGAGGTCACCTATGAGAATCCCAAGCGGAGTAAGTAATATTTCAGAGGGAGGAACTGGCAAAACCACCTCTGGGTAAGTCTTACCTAAGAAAACTCTGATTTGGTCATGGCAAGCAACTTGAAGGCACATGTGCACATAATTTAGGGCAAGAAGGAAGTCATTATGCGGCGGCTCTTGTTAAATAATAGCCAGGAACTCCGCAAACTATTGCATGTCCCTCAGAGATAGACCAGTCAGTCCAGATCGACCTGCTGTGGATCCCCCTCTGAGGACTTCACAGGCATTGTTGCTAAGAGTTTTCACCATTCACCTGAGCCCAATCTTTGCATATGCAGCTGAACTTCTACTATTGTAGCTCATAGAGAAAGAGGGAGAGGATATGCACACAGATAGTATCTGACAGAGTGTGACCTTGTCAGTGGCAGTTCATGCCACGAAAGACTAAGAGGGTTCAGATAAAAGGTGAAACAATGGTTTTAAAAAATGCATTGTGATGTGTGAACCAATGCCATCTTGATAATGTGAATGCCAAACCAGGACCTGAAACAGCAGTTTGAAGCTATCTTCCAAACTCCCAACTGGACAGATCCTATTGTGTAGTCTTGAATGTTGCTGGAAGCCACAGTTCAGTTTTCTCAACCTGGGGGTTGGGACCCCTGGGAAGGGGGGTCACGAGGGGGTTTCAGAGGGGTCACCAAAGACCATCAGAAAACATCTATTTCTGGTGGTCTTAGGAACCCCTTTGGCAGAGAAGGCTGAAGATCTCTCCACCTGTCCTTCTCTTCCTTTTTGGAAACACACACCAAATCCTTCCACCAATTTGGGCATATTGAGAATTTGTGCCAGGTTTGGTCCAGATCTATCATTGTTTGAGTCCACAATGCTCTCTGGATATAGGTGAGCTACAACTCCCAATCTCAAGTTCAATGCTCACCAAACCCTTCTAGTATTATCTGTTGGTCATGGGAGTTCTGTATGCCAAAATTGGTTCAATTCCATAGCTGGTGGAGTTCAGAATGCTCTTTGATTGTAGGTGAACTATAAATCCCAGCAACTAGAACTCCTAAATGTCAAGGTCTATTTCCCCCCAA
Source organism: Anolis sagrei (assembly GCF_037176765.1). NCBI lineage: Eukaryota > Metazoa > Chordata > Lepidosauria > Squamata > Anolidae > Anolis > Anolis sagrei. The sequence goes on from NC_090021.1 coordinate 339,793,980, forward strand.
ACTCTACCAGTGTTACCATTTGGGCATATTGAGAATTTGTGCCAAGTTTGGTCCAGATCTATCAGTGTTTGAGTCCACAGTGCTCTCTGGATGTAGTTGAACTACAACTCCCAAACTCAAGTTTAATGCTCACCAAACTCTCCAGTATTTTCTGTTGGCCATGGGAGTTCTGTGTGGAAGGTTTGGTTCAATTCCATCCTTGGTGGAGTTCAGAATGCTCTTTGATTGTAGGTGAACTATAAATTTCACCAACTACAACTCCCAGATGTCAAGGTCTATATTCCCTCAAACTCTACCAGTGTTCACATTTGGGTATATTGAGGATTCATTTCAAGTTTGATCCTGATCTATCGTAGTTTGAGTCCACAGTGTTTTCTGGATGTAGTTGAACTCCAACTCCAAAACTCAAAGTCAATGCTCAACAAACCCATCCAGGATTTCCTGTTGGTCATGGGAGTTCTGTGTGCCAAGTTTGGTTCAATTCCATTGTTGGTGGAGTAAAGCATGCTCTTTGATTGTAGGTGAATTATAAATCCCAGCAACTACAACTCCCAAATGACAAAATCAATCTTCCCCCAACCCCACCAGTATTCAAATTTGGACGTATTGGATATTTGTGCCAAATTTGGTCCAGTGAATGAAAATGCATCATGCAAATCAGATAATTTACATTATGATTCATAACAGTAGCAAAACTACAGTTATGAAGTAGCAACGAAAATAATGTTATGGTTGGGGGTCACCACAACATGAGGAACTGTATTAAAGGGTTGAGGCATCAGGAAGGTTGAGAAACATTGTCCTGGATGATCAAGGGAGGCGGAAGAGGAAAGATGTGCATGAAGTTGTTGTTGTTGTTATTATTATTATTATTTACTTAATTTGCATACCGCTGTTCTCAGCCCTTAGGCGACTCACAGCGGTTAACAACAAGAACAGCAAAAATTCAATGCTACAATAACACGGTATAAAAAAACAGTTAACATCATAACACATTATACAATAATATACAATTAACAACAAAAGCCATTCACTAGCGTCTCGTCACTGAAAAACATGATCCAGATCCGTCATCCATTGTTCCATTCCTATGTTCATTACACTCATTGCACTGACTATTCGAACGCCTGCTCAAACAACCAGGTTTTCACTTTTTTGCGGAATACCATTAATGATGGAGCTAGTCTAATGTCCGTGGGAAGGGCGTTCCACAGCCGAGGGGCCACCACCGAGAAGGCCCTATCTCTCGTCTCCGCCAGCTGTGCCTGTGATGCAGGCGAGATCGAGAGCAGGGCCTCCCCAGAAGATCTCAAAGTCCTGGTGGGTTCATAGGCAGAGATGCGGTCGGATAGGTAGCTTGGGCTGGAACCGTTTAGGGCTTTAAAGGCCAACGCCAGCACTTTGAATTGAGCCCGGTAGCAGATCGGTAGCCAGTGGAGTTGGCGCAACAGGGAGGTTGTATGCTCCCTGCGCTCCGCTCCTGTTAAAATCATGGCTGCCGAGAGTTGGTCTAGTCGAAGCTTCCGAGCCGTCTTCAAAGGCAACCCCACGTAGAGAGCGTTGCAGTAGTCTAAACAGGATGTAACCAGAGCGTGGACTACCGTGGCCGAGTCAGACTTCCCAAGGTACGGGCGCAGCTGGCGCACGAGCTTTAGCTGTGCAAATGCTCCCCTGCTCACCGCCGAAGTGTTTATATTTCAAGCAAAAATTCTGTCTGGAATTGCAGTTATGAAGTAGCAACGAAAATAATGTTATGGTTGGGGGTTTGCACAACATGAGGAACTGTATTAAGGGGTCGTGGCATCAGGAAGGTTGAGAAACATTGTCCTGGATGATCAAAGGAGGTGGAAGCAGAGAGATGTGCACAAAGTGTTTATATTTGGAGCAAAAATTCTGTCTGGAATTGTCTACCAGTGTTCACATTTGGGCATGTTGCATATTTGTGCCAAGTTTGGTCCAGATCCATCCTTTTTTTGAGTCCACTGTGCTCTCTGGATGTAGATGAACTACAACTTCCAAAACTCAAGGTCAATGCCCACCAAACCCTTCAGCACTTTATGTTGGTTTGTGGTTGTTCTTGAATCAGCAGTTCATGCAAGGTGGTCTCCGTTGCTGACGTTGCGTTTTCCTTCTCTTCTCCTTTCCCCGTCCCCCGAACAGTTGAGAGCTGTGGGCTATGGGATGGATGAAGCTGAGCAGGACCAGTATGAAGCCCACCTCAAGGAACTCTTTGACAGCTTTGACGTCACTGGAACCGGGACCCTCGGGCAGGAGGAGCTGCGAGAGCTTGGCCACGTGTTGCACCTGGAAGAAGTGGCTCCCGGAGCGTTGCAGCAAACCCTTTTGCAGGACGGCCTTCCAAGTCGGGTAAGATTGGCACAGACACGCATTGTGTTGGGTGGCGGTTGTGCATTTGTGTACAGACCTTGCTTCTATGAAGGCCTATTCCGTGCTTTTTCCTAGGCCAGTGAGGCAGACGTGGAAATTTCTGTGGGAAAGACCACGGAAGCCAGGCAGTAGCAAAGGAGATTCGCAGCTTGAAGTAGAGAAATCCTTTTTGTCTGTCTTCTGAGCTGCTTGTCTCTCCCGAGAGAAAATCCCTGTCTCTTGAAGGACTTGCATGGCATAGAGAAGAAGGAAGGAAGGAAGAGAAATAAAGAACGGTGGGAAATAATGAGCAGTTTGAATCGGGATGTGTAGTCTTTATTGTGCTAATAAGGGCACTCGCTCACAGAGACCTTCCCCTGCAAATTGGCTGCCCCAGACTTCTCTGCATAGCTTCAAACAAGATTGCCACAACCAGGACTTCAATTAGCCAGAGACGACTGTGGGGGAAACAAGCCAAACTCCCTATATTTACTGGGTCTTGTTATGGTTGGGGATCCTTTCAACTCAGGGGTGTCTTTTGGCTTCCCCGGTGAAAAAGCATCTGTTGTTCCTTCTAGGCTTGATAACCACACAGTGGAATAGTTCTGGGGGGGCCTTCAAGTTATGAATAACTTTCCCACATTGGAAAGGAATATCCCACTTCTGACACCAATAATAATAATAATAATAATAATAATAATCTTTATTTATACCCCGCCAGCATCTCCCCAAATTCAAAAAGTTTAAAACTGATCAGGGCATCAAAATAAATTAAAGCCAGTTAATGAACAATCTATAAACAACGAAAGCAACGAATAGAGAATCCTGTGCAATTATACAAGCCTCGTCCTGCCTAACAACTCATCCTCAAAGGTTCGTTGAGGCAGAAAGATGCTCACTTGTTTACGGAAAGAAGAGGGGAAATATAATTGCTTTATTGGAAGCAATTAATTGAAATACAGCTGTAGTTAATTCTGGGGCTGTAAAACAACACATGGAATGAAAACCGAAAATAATGGAATATATATTTCATATACACACACAAGCAAAAAGCGCAAAAGCTGGGTTGCAGCTAAACATAAAAAAAAAAAAACCAAGATGATGGCAACAAGAATGATTGACAACTGGAAAATAGAGGGAGAAAATGTGGAGGCCGTGACAGACTTTGTATTTTTAGGCGCAAAGATGACTACAGATGCAGACTGTGGCCAGGAAATCAGGAGACGCTTCCTTCTTGGGAGGAGAGCAATGTCCAGTCTCGACAAAATAGTAAAGAGTAGAGACATCAGACTGGCAACAAAGATCCATTGCCTATTCAAAGCCATGGTATTCCCTGTAGTCACCTACGGATGTGAGAGCTGGGCCTTAGGGAAGGCTGAGCGAAGGAAGATCGATGCTTTTGAGCTGTGGTGTTGGAGGAAAGTTCTGAGAGTGCCTTGGACTGCGAGAAGATCCAACCAGTCCATCCTCCAGGAAAGAAAGCCCGACTGCTCACTGGAGGGAAGGAGAATAGAGACAAAGTTGAAGTACTTTGGCCACATCATGAGGAGACAGCAAAGCCTAGAGAAGACAATGATGCTGGGGAAAATGGAAGGCAAAAGGAAGAGAGGCCGACCAAGGGCAAGATGGATGGATGGCATCCTTGAAGGGACTGGACTGACCTTGAAAGAGCTGGGGGTGGTGACGGCCGACAGGGAGCTCTGGCATGGGCTGGTCCATGAGGTCACGAAGAATCATAGAATCATAGAATCATAGAATCAAAGAGTTGGAAGAGACCTCAAGGGCCATCCATTCCAACCCCATTCTGCCAAGAAGCAGGAATATTGCATTCAAATCACCCCTGACAAATGGCCATCCAGCCTCTGCTTAAAAGCTTCCAAAGAAGGAGCCTCCACCACACTCCGGGGCAGAGAATTCCACTGCTGAACGGCTCTCACAGTCAGGAAGTTCTTCCTAATGTTCAGATGGAATCTCCTCTCTTGTAGTTTGAAGCCATTGTTCCATTGCGTCCTAGTCTCCAAGGAAGCAGAAAACAAGCTTGCTCCCTCCTCCCTGTGGCTTCCTCTCACATATTTATACATGGCTATCATATCTCCTCTCAGCCTTCTCTTCTTCAGGCTAAACATGCCCAGTTCCCTAAGCCGCTCCTCATAGGGCTTGTTCTCCAGACCCTTGATCATTTTAGTCACCCTCCTCTGGACACATTCCAGCTTGTCAATATCTCTCTTGAATTGTGGTGCCCAGAATTGGACACAATATTCCAGATGTGGTCTAACCAAAGCAGAATAGAGGGGTAGCATTACTTCCTTAGATCTAGACACTATGCTCCTATTGATGCAGGCCAAAATCCCATTGGCTTTTTTTGCCGCCACATCACATTGTTGGCTCATGTTTAACTTGTTGTCTACGAGGACTCCAAGATCTTTTTCACACGTACTGCTCTCGAGCCAGGCGTCACCCATTCTGTATCTTTGCATTTCATTTTTTCTGCCAAAGTGGAGTATCTTGCATTTGTCACTGTTGAACTTCATTTTGTGAGTTTTGGCCCATCATCTCTCTAATCTGTCAAGATCGTTTTGAATTCTGCTCCTGTCCTCTGGACTATTGGCTATCCCTCCCAATTTGGTGTCGTCTGCAAACTTGATGATCATGCCTTCTAGCCCTTCATCTAAGTCATTAATAAAGATGTTGAACAGGACCGGGCCCAGGACGGAACCCTGCGGCACTCCGCTCGTCACTTCTTTCCAAGATGAAGAGGAAGCATTAGTGAGCACTCTCTGTGTTCGTTCACTTAACCAGAGTCGGAGATGACCGAACGAATGAACAACAACATACACACACAAACATACACACCAAATATAAAAGGTGATTCTCAGTCTGTTTTAGAAAGATGGCTGTGGCTCATAGCTCTGTTGCATTTCTTTATCCTTTTCCTGGAGATTTCCAGGCAGAATACTGAGTGTCTAACTGACATGCCATACATTGGCCAGCCCTGCAGCACCATTGCAGCTTGCTTTAGTTCCAATAGTATCAGACATGTTGCATCAACTGCCATGCACATATGGTCCAAGGCTGCAAAACTCTGTATTTGTGACTGTCAAAAATTGTCTGCATGTCTTTGTCATCCCACATAATTTCATTGCATTGGTAGTCAAGTGATTACTTGGACTGATCTAATTAATTCTTCTCATTTTGGGAGCTGGGTAGTCTGGAGATGTGTAGGGGAAATGGTAGATGATTTGTTTAAACATTTGAAAGGGTGTCCCATTGAGAAGAAAGGGGGCAGCTTGTTTTCTGCCACTCTGGAGACTAGATGTTGTAACACAACCCCTGTCCTTTTCCCATTCTTTTCCCATTGAAGTGGCTGAGGGGGGAAAGGAAAGGGCCTGAGGGTAGTAGGAATTGTTGGGAATTGAAGTCCAAAACACCTGGAGGGCCTAAGTTTGCCCAAACTTGATATAGATGCACCTGATGACATATATCCCTGTTAGCCCCAATTACAGTTGGTTAGAAAGGTTCAGATTTGGAGAGATGTCACTTTTGGGTCCTGTTTTCTTGTGTTTCTTGAATGGCTTTTTGGTCATTTTCTTCAAAGAGTTTTCTTCCCTTGTTTAGTTCTGTCCTTGCAAGCTCTTTACCCTCTTGACTGACTTATTCATAATCCCTTCGCCCTTATAAATTGAAGTCTGACTTGCTGGGCTTTGCAGCTTTTTTATTTTTGTTAGTGTTCCGTTAACTACATTTTGCCTCTTTTCGAATACCTCTCATTCAATAAATAAATAAACCCTAGGCAAAATAGGTTTTCCAAAGTATAGTCGAGAGAAATTGCAGACTGGCAGAATTAGTCTTATAGAGCTGCCCTTGTCCAGAGGAGGGTGACTAAAATGATCCAAGGGTCTGGAGAACAAGCTCTATGAGGAGCAGCTGAAAGAGCTGGCCATGTTTAGCCTACAGAAAAGAAGGCTGAGAGGGGAGATGTATCACACTAGGAGGGGAAGTCACAGGGAAAAGGGAGCGAACTTGTTTTCTGCTTCCTTGGAGACTAGGACGCAATGGAACAATACCTTCAAACTACAAGAGAGGAGATTCCATCTGAACACGAGGAAGAACTTCCTGACCGTGAGAGCCGTTCAGCAGTGGAACTCTCTGCCCTGGAGTGTGGTGGAGGCTCCTTCTTTGGAAGCTTTTAAGCAGAGGCTGGATGGCCATTTGTCAGGGGTGATTTGAATGCAATATTCCTGCTTCTTGGCAGAATGGGGTTGGACTGGATGGCCCAGGAGGTCTCTTCCAACTCTAGGATTCTATGATTCTATGATTCTTGACACCTTCAGCAACTGATTCATTGGTTCTACTCAGTCGTTGAGACTATCCAACAACATCCCAACCTTTATTTGAAAACAGTACTTCTGTCAAAAGGGGGGGGGGCACCAAGCAGAAGTGTTGAGACTGCATGCCATTCTTCCGTCCCTCCCCTTGCATGCCGTTGTGCTTTTATGCGGTGGGACTCGGTTTGAAAGCATTTTCTGAAAAGGAAGAGGTGAGGATGGGGAAGGGGCTTTTTGTTTTGTTTGGGGAGGTGGTGGCGAAGGGGAGAAAGGGAAAGGCCTCTCCTTTGGGGTTTCAACTTGGGTTGTGAAGCTGCAGCTGCGGCCAGAACAGATGGCCCGGTTTTGTATCCTGCGAAGCAATTTTACCGTGACTGGAGCTCAAAAGAAAGATTAAGAGCAATGGGTCGTATGTGGAAGGGGGAGCCGTGCATTTCAATCAAGTTACAGCAAGAGGGGAGTGGGACAAGGCGTGCAAGCCTACACACCGAGAACTGGGAAGCCCTGACCCTTGAGTGTTCTAGCTGGAGACCAACTGTGACCAGCAGTACTGTAGAATTTGGAGAGGCACAAATGGAGGGTGAAAGAGAAAAATGTGCCAAGAGGAAGACGCATCAAGGGAAACCCGACCAGGACTGCCTTCCGTCTGGAAACCAATGCCCTCACTGCCGGAGAATTTACTTGGAGACTATCCTTCGTTGACTGAGTAAGATTGTCTTCCAAGTTTGGTGTACTGGTGGCGGGTCTGTAGTTGACTGTGGAGCCCTTTTCTTGACCTGCATCTTCTCCCGCAGTGAGGGCATCGGTTTCCAGACAGAAGGCGGTCCCGGTCAGGGTTGGCTTGACGTGCCTTCCTCTTGGCACATTTCTCTCTTTTGCCCTCCATTTGTGCCTCTTCAAATTCTACAGCATTGCTGGTCACAGCTGACCTCCAGTTAAAGCAATCCCTTGTTGAACGAGTAAGATTCCAAGTTTGGTGTCCTGGCACAGTAGGTGACTGTGGAGCCCAATTCTTGACCTGCATGTTCTCCTACAGTGAGGGCGTTGGCTTCCAGATGGAAGGCGGTCCCGGTTGAGGTTGGCTTGACATGCCTTTTTCTTGGCATGTTTCTCTCTTTTGCCATCCATTCCTGCCTCTTCAAATTCTACAGCACTGCTGGTCACAGCTGACCTCCAACTGGAGCAGTCAAGGTCCAGGGCTTCCCAGTTCTCAGTGTCTATGCCAGAGTTGTTAAGGTTGGCTTTGAGCCCATCTTTAAATCTCTTTTCCTGTCCTCCAACATTCCCTTTTCCATTCTTGAATTCGGAGTAGAGCAACAGCTTTGGGATATGGTGGTCGGGCATTTGGACAACATGGCCAGTCCAGCAGAATAGATGGCGGAGGACCATCGCTTCAATGCTGGTGGCCTTTGCTTCTTCCAGCACGCTGATGTTTGTCCGCCTGTCTTCCCAAGAGATTTGCAGGATTTTTCAAAGGCAACATTGGTTGAATCGTTCTTGGAGTTGCATGTGACATCTGTAGACAGTCCACTTTTCACAGGCGCAGTGGGTTAAACCCCTGTGCTGGCAGGACTGAAGACCGACAGGTCGCAGGTTCGAATCCGGGGAGAGGCGGATGAGCTCTCTCTACCAGCTCCAGCTCTTCATGCAGGGACATGAGAGAAGCCTCCCACAAGGATGATAAAAACATCAAATCATCCAGGCGTCCCCTGGGCAACGTCCTTGCAGATGGCCAATTCTCTCACACCAGAAGCAACTTGCAGTTTCTCGTCACTCCTGACACACACACACACACACAAAACAGGCATATAGCAGGGTTGGGAGGGCAATAGCTTTATAAACAAGACCCTTGGTCTCCCTATTGATGCCCCTAAACAGCTACTCTCCCATAAAATATATTTGGTTTTAAATCATGCTCCCAAGAGACAAAAATATATAATCTTCATTAAAAGAAATATGGTTGTTTTACTTACAGGCTTCATGTATTCAGCATACAAAAACATTGCTTATCAGTTGAAACAGTAAGTTCTCTTAGGCATTCTCTTGCAGTCTCTTCTCTGTCTTATGTCTAATGCATACTCTCTTAATCCAAACTGAACACAACCTAAATAATGCACAATACTGACTTCTAAAATGGAGTCTCAGTCTGAATAGTCCCAGATCTGATCACATGGTCTGCAGCCCCTCCCACAACCTCAAACACCATAGAATTAAGGAAGCTGCATACCAAAACATACGTCTATAATGCAGTAAGCAAACTGAATGATATACATAACAAAGACTAGTGTAGGAGGTTTGTAGAAGGTTGGCATTTCCAACATAGAAAGGCTTTCTTCTGGCATCCCCTTCTCTTCCCGCCAGAGCAGTACCTATTGATCTACTCACATTTGCTTGTTTTCAAACTACTAAGTTGACAGAAGCTGGGGCTGACAGCAGAAGCTCACGCCACTCCCCAGATTTGAACCTGCAACCTGACAACGGAAGGTCACGTCACTCCCCGGATTCGAACCTGCAACCTTTCAGTCACAAAGTTTAGCAGCTCAGCGGTTTAACCCACTGTGCCATCGGGGGCTCTCTTATATTTAACACTGACACTAAAATGGAGTCTCAGTCTGAATAGTCCCAGATCTGATCACATGGTCATCAGCCTCTCCCACAACCTCAAACAACATAGAGTTAAGGAAGCTGCATACCAAAACATACATCTATAATGCAGTAAGCAAACTGAATCATATACATAACAAATAACTAGGAAGTTTGCAAAATGGAGTCTCAGTCTGAATAGTCCCAGACCTGATCACATGGTTTTCAGCCCCTCCCACAACCTCAAGCAACAGAGTTAAGGAAGCTGCATACCAAAACATACATCTATAATACAGTAAGCAAACTGAATCATATACATAACAAATAACTAGGAAGTTTGCAAAATGGAGTCTCAGTCTGAATAGTCCCAGATCTGATAACATGGTCAGCAGCTCCTCCCACAACTCAAATAACATAGAGTTAAGGAAGCTGCATACCAAAACATACATCTATAATGCAATAAGCAAACTGAATCATATACATAACAAATAACTAGGAAGTTTGCAAAATGGAGTCTCAGTCTGAATAGTCCCAGATCTGATCACATGGTCTACAGCTCCTCCCACAACCTCAAACAACATAGAGTTAAGGAAGTTGCATACCAAAACATACATCTATAATGCAGTAAGCAAACTGAATCATATACATAACAAATAACTAGGAAGTTTGCAAAATGGAGTGTCAGTCTGAATAGTCCCAGATCTGATCACATGGTCAGCAGCCTCTCCCACAACCTCAAACAACATAGAGTGAAGGAAGCTGCATACCAAAACATACATCTATAATGCAGTAAGCAAACTGAATCATATACATAACAAATAACTAGGAGGTTTGCAAAATGGAGTCTCAGTCTGAATAGTCGCAGATCTGATCACATGGTCTGCAGCCCCTCCCACAACCTCAAACAACATAGAGTTAAGGAAGCTGCCTACCAAAACATACATCTATAATGCAGAAAGTAAACTGAATCATATACATAACAAATAACTAGGAGGTTTGCAAAATGGAGTCTCAGTCTGAATAGTCCCAGATCTGATCACATGGTCAGCAGCCCCTCCCACAACCTCAAACAACATAGAGTTAAGGAAGCTGCCTACCAAAACATATGTCTATAATGCAGCAAGTAAACTGAATCATATACATAACAAATAACTAGGAGGTTTGCAAAATGGAGTCTCAGTCTGAATAGTCCCAGATCTGATCACATGGTCAGCAGCCTCTCCCACAACCTCAAACAACATAAGAGGGTTTTTTTTCTGGCATCCCCCGCTCTTCTATGGTAAACATCCAGTGGACTCCGTTACTGGAGTTTCTTAGAGAGGTTTGTTGTTGTTGTTGTTCATTCGTTCAGTCGTCTCTGACTCTTCGTGACCTCATGGACCAGCCCACGCCAGAGCTCCCTGTCGGCCGTCACCACCCCCAGCTCCTAGAGAGGTTTATTCAGGTGAAAACGTATCATTTTTCGATGCCTGGTTCCTCCCCTTTCCCTGGGGTCTTGTGCCCCTAACCCTGCTGAATGAGGAGGCATAACGGCGGCACATTGAGAGTAATGGTACCTGCCTATTTGACTCTCCAGTTCTAATGAGAGGTAATCTGTGTTAAGTGCTTGCTGTAGACTCCTAAAAGCCTGCTCGGGTCACAGGGTGGGCCCTGCATCACATTTTAACATATCTGGCGTTTTATGAGCGGCGACAGTTGGCTTTACTGCTGATTGGATTCCTGAAAGGCTGTCAGTCCCTTGAGCGCTGGCCTCGATTAAGTGGCACATCCATTCTCAAGTCGTGAAGCCACATCATGAACCTGATTTTCTCCGTCAAACGTTGGCGAGCCTTGGCAGGTTCTGATCTATTTCCTATCGCAAATGCCTTGGCTGAACGCCCCTTTCCCCCGTGATAATTGCATGCACGGCCGCCTGTGTAATCTCAACACGCTCCTCTTCCAGCCAGGCGCATTTACTCGAAATGTCAAGATATTTTTTTTCCAGATTGGGGAATGCCTTTCTTCATTACGAACAGCCTTTAATATTTTTTTTTTGAAGTGTGCTTCCATTTTGAAATTATTTGTAGGATGAATGGCAGCAATTAATGTGCAAATGAGGCTGCTGGTACCAAGTTTTTTCCTCCAACCGAGGCTGCTTTTTAATTACTCCTTGTGATGCAGAGATTGAGGTCTCCGCTGCTGGATTGTGATACGTTGGGGCCAGAAGAGATCGAACGCTCCGGGCGGGGATGAATGTATTTGTGAATGAGATTCATGGCTGTATAATGTGTGCAAATGAGCAAAGGCAGCCTTAGAACAGCGTTTCTCAATCTGGGGGATGGGACCCCTGGGGGGGGGGGTCCCATGGGGTGTCAAAGGGGTCACCAAAGTCCAGGAGAAAACACAGTATTTTCTGTTGCTCATGGGGGTTCTATGTGGGACGTTTGGCCCCATTCTATCGTTGGTGAGGTTCAGAATGCTCTTTGATTGTAGGTAAACCATAAATCCCTGCAACTACAACTCTCAAATGTCAAGGTCCATTTTCCCCAAACTCTACCAGTGTTCACATTTGGGCATATTGAGTATTGGTGCCAATTTTGGCCAATGTTCTGTCGCCGCTGGGCCTGTAATTGGTTGGCTTTAAATACAGGATGTGTAACCTTTGCCCAGCGGGAAGCCAGGGGCCTAAGGAGAGGTTCTCAGAGGTTTCCACTACAAAAGAATCTTCAGATGGCTTGAGAAGTACAACAAAGTCTTTTATTAATGAAACCAAACAGGAACTTCAAGGCTTTCTTGATAAAGTATTGGTTCTCTCAATCTTGTCCACAGGGGTCAGGCACTATCTTCAATAACGTTTTCTTTAAAGGAAAAACCCCTTTTTAACTTCTCCCAGGCTGACTGAAATCCAACCCTCACTGGTCTGGGCTCTGCTACCGGGCCAAACTGCTTCTCTGACACCAAGTGGACCTACCAGCAAGGCAGTGGATATTCTCCAGCTGAAGTTCTTTAGTCTTTAGGGCTGTTTCCTGGAAATTCCCAAAGCTGTGGGAATGCTTCCCTGGAGTTCTTAGGAGTCTCTTAAAGCTGTTCTCCTCTGGATCTCTTTCCCTTCTGTTTCTGTTGGAATTTCTGTAACCCTGGAAATACTTAAAGCTTGAAGCCTTTGTACAGGGGAAGTTACACACATGCTATACAAAAGCTAACCTGGCTGAGACTGACTAACAAAATGGCTCACTTCCCTTCCAAAGCCCAAAAAGGGGGCGGGACTAGGGAACCTAATGATAATTGACAGGTGACCTGCCCTGTAACTGCAAACTTTAACAGAAAGCCACCCTTCTGCAAAATCCCAAGCCTTGGGCTGCAAACAAACACTTGATGCCAAGCAAATAAAGTGGGAGCTTCTGGTACAGCTGTACCTGCACAGCCAAGATCCATCATTATTTGAGTCCAACAATGCTCGCTGGATGATGGTGAACTACAACTCCAAAACTCAAGGTCAATGGCCACAAAACCCTTCTAGTGCTTTCTGTTGGTGTTGGAAGTCCTGTGTGCCAAGTTTCGTTCAATTCCATCGCTGGTGGAGTTCAGAATGCTCTTTGATTGTAGGTGAACTATAAATCCCAGCAACTGCAACTCCCAAATGACAAAATTAATCCTTCCCCCAACCCCACCAGTACTCAAATCCCAAAAGAGGAATAACAAAAGGTCCTCGTAGCATTGTTAAGACCAAAAGCCTAAATAAAATGATTTATTTATATATCGTGTCATCAGCAACCATACCATTGTGTTACAATTCTAACAGAACAAAACAAACACACAGATTAAAAAGGAAAAGGAAAAAAAACCACAGATTTTGCAAACTTGGTAGTTGGTTAAATGTCCTTTGACCGGTATCTGGCCACTTGGAGTGCCTCTGGTGTTGCCGCAAGAAGGTCCTCCATTGTGCATGTGGCAGGGCTCAGGTTGCATTGCAGCAGGTGGTCAGTGGTTTGCTCTTCTCCTCACTCGCATGCCGAGGATTCCACTTTGTGGCCCCATTTCTTGAGGTTGGCTCTGCATCTCGTGGTGCCAGAGCGCAGTCTGTTCAGCGCCCTCCAAGTCGCCCAGTCCTCTGTGTGCCCAGGAGGGAGTCTCTCATTTGGTATCAGCCATTGATTGAGGTTCTGGGTTTGAGCCTGCCACTTTTGGACTCTTGCTTGCTGGGGTGTTCCAGCGAGTGTCTCTGTAGATCTAAGAAAACTATGTCTTGATTTAAGTCGTTGGCGTGCTGGCTGATACCCAAACAGGGGATGAGCTGGAGATGTCACTGCCTTGGTCCTTTCACTATTGGCTGCTACTTCCCGGTGGATGTCAGGTGGTGCAGTACCGGCGAAGCAGTGTAATTTCTCCAGTTGTGTAGGGCACAAACACCCTGTGATAATGTGGCATGTCTCATTAGAAGCTACATCCACTGTTTTAGTGTGGTGAGATGTGTTCCACACTGGTCACGCGTACTCAGCAGCAGAGTAGCACAGCGCAAGGGTAGATGTCTTCACTGTGTCTGGTTGTGATCCCCAGGTTGTGCCAGTCAGCTTTCGTATGATGTTGTTTCTAGCGCCCACTTTTTGCTTGATGTTCAGGCAGTTCTTCTTGTAGGTCAGAGCACGGTCCAAAGTGACTCCCAGGTATTTGGGTGAGTTGCAATGCTCCAGTGGGATTCCTTCCCAGGCAATAATCCTCAGAGCTCGGGATGCTTGTCTGTTCTTAAGGTGAAAGGCACATGTCTGTGTTTTAGATGGGTTAGGGATCAGCTGGTTTTCCCTGTAATAAGCAGTAAGAGCACCTAGAGCTGCGGAGAGCTTCTGTTCAACCATCTCAAAGCTCCCTGCTTGAGCGGTAATGGCACGATCATCAGCATAGATGAAACTCTCTGTCCCTTCTGGCAGTGGCTGGTCATTTGTGTAGATGTTGAACACGGATGGATAAACATGCTCCCCTGAGGCAGGCCGTTCTTCTGTTTCCGCCATCTTCTTCTCTGGCCCTGAAACTCAACAAAAAAGCTCCTGTTTTGTAGCAGGTTTCCTATGAGGCGGGTGAGGTGGTCGTCCTTTGTAATATTATACATTTTTCTCAGGAGGAGGCGGTGGTTCACAGTATCATAGGCTGCTGACAGGTCTATGAAGACAGCTCCTGTGATCTGCTGCCTTTCAAAGCCATCTTCTATGTGCTGAGTCAGGTTCAGCACTTGCGATGTGCAGCTTTTGCCTTTTCTGAAGCCAGCTTGCTGTGGGATCAGACAGGGGTCTATTTTTTCCATAATTCTATGCAAAAGAAGTCTCTCCAGAACTTTGTAGAGGTGGCACAACAGGGAAATTGGTCTGTAGCTTTTTGGGTCATTACGGTCTTTGCCTGGCTTCAAGATGGCGATGACTCTTGCTTTCCTCCAGATTTTGGGGATCTGACAGGATGCAGTGCAGTTGTTCATCAGCTCCAGCAGCCAGCGCCTTGCTTTTGGACCAAAGTTCTTGATTTGTTCCATCCGTAGATCATCCAAGCCAGCTGCTTTGCCATTCTTACATTTGTTGAGAGCCATGTCCAATTCAGTAGATGTAAAGGGTTCATGGAGGTTGTTGTTCTCAATTTTGACTAAGGATTGGATTTTATGGCTCAAGCTCCCATAGACTTGAGTCTACTTCATTTGGTTTCCTTTCTTCGTTTATTGAAGTATGTATCCACTCCGTATCCCAGGAACTCTGGGTGGCACGTAGGAAAAATATTAAATACGACGGAGAGAGAGATGTCTTAGAGCGTAAAACGTATTAAACTCTCTTAACAAATTAAAACACATTGGCTTGAAACAAATTAAAAAGCGGGTGATTTACAATCTGGAAACATATTAAACTTTCTTACCAGATTAAAACAAGTTAAAACAGCTGAAACCATGTACATGCCCAAGCTCAAGGATATCGTGAGAGTCCCTTAAGGCTCTCATAAAAAGGATTACAGAAGCATTATCCAAAGCTGGTAAATGTATAGTTAGCCCTCCATATCCACAGATTCTTCAGCTATGGATTCCACCATTCACAGCTTGAAAATATACCCCATATATATCTATATCTATATAAATAAAAATGTAATGTTCGTTTGTGGGATTAAGAGAACTCAAAAACCAGTGGGTGAATTGACACCAGATTTGGACACAAGACACCTAACAATCCAATGTATGGGTTTATATATCTGTGGAATGACCAGGGTGGGACAAAGAACTCTTGTCTGTTGGAGCTAGGGGGTGAATGTTTCAACTGACCACCTTGAGTAGCATTTGATGGCCTGGCAGTGCCTGGGGCAATCTTTTGTTGAGAGGTGATTAGATATCCTTGATTGTTTCCTCTCTGCTGTTTTGCTGTTGTAATTTTAGAGTTTTTTAAATACTGCTAGCCAGATTTTGTTCATTATCATCGTTTCCTCCTTTCTGTTGAAATTGTCCACATGCTTGTGGATTTCAATGGCTTCTCTGTGTAGTCTGACATGGTGGTTGTGAGATTCTCACATAATGTTCTCAAATAATATTTTGTGTCCAGGTTGGTTCATCAGGTTCTCTGCTATGGCTGACTTCTCTGGTTGGAGTAGTCTGCAGTGCCTTTCATGTTCCTTGATTCGTGTTTACACAGAGAAGCCATTGAAATCAAGGTGCTTAGTTGAAACATTCACACCTAGCTCCAACAGACAAGAGTTCTTTGTCTCACCCTGGTCATTCCACAGATATATAAACCCCTTTTCCTAATTCCAACAGACCTCACTACCTCTGAGGATGCTTGCCATAGGTGCAGGCAAAACATCAGGAGAAAATGCCTCTAGAACATGGCCATATAGCCCGAAAAAATCTGCAACAACCCAGTAATAATATTTGTATTCTTCCTTTCTCAAAGCAGATTACAGCATGTAAACAGACATAGGCAAACATTCAATGCCTTATTACAGTGGCATACAATGAGACACAAACACAGAGAGTAAGACAAAGGCTTCTCCTTTCATTTCCGGCTCAGGTGCTCATCTCCCGCTCTGGAGGAAGTGCTCTTAACCATTTCCACGCCGAGGAACCTGCGTTGTCTGTAGACACCTCCTGGTTGTGTGGCTGGCATGAATGCTTTTTTGGCCTTTTCCCACCTAAGTGTGGTACCTATTGATCTACTCATATTTGCATGTTTCCAAACTGCTAGGTTGGCAGGAAGTAGGGCTGTTGACAAGCTGGAATGTGTCCAGAGGAGGGCGACTAAAATGATCAAGGGTCTGGAGAACAAGCCCTATGAGGAGCGGCTTAAGGAGCTGGGCATGTTTAGCCTGAAGAAGAGAAGGCTGAGAGGAGATATGATAGCCATGGATCAAGAGGTGAGGGAAAGTCATAGGTAGGAGGGAGCAAGCTTGTTTTCTGCTTCCTTGGAGACTAGGACGCAATGGAACAATGGCTTCAAACTACAAGAGAGGAGATTCCATCTGAACATGAGGAAGAACTTCCTGACTGTGAGAGCCGTTCAGCAGTGGAACTCTCTGCCACGGAGTGTGGTGGAGGCTTCTTCTTTGGAAGCTTGTAAACAGGGGCTGGATGGCCATCTGTCAGGGGTTCTTTGAATGCAATATTCCTGCTTCTTGGCAGAATGGGGTTGGACTGGATGGCCCAGGAGGTCTCTTCCAACTCTTTGATTCTATGATTCTAGGGCTAACAGTAGGAGCTCACCCTGTCTCACGGATTCGAACTGCCAACTCTCAGGTCAACAGTTCAGCAACACAAGAGTTTAACCCATTGTGCCACCAGCATTGTTTGGATTGTTGGACTAGGACTCTAGGAGATCAGAGTTCAAATATTTTTTCAGCCCTAGAAACCACCTGGGTGGCATCTGCTGTAAATTAGATGGGACTTGAAAGCACAAAACACCTATAACATTCCTCCTCAAATTATTATGATTTACTGCTTGGTTTTAATAGGATACCTTAGGGATTTTTTTTTGTCCTTTGGTGGTAAATCTCTTTGGCTTTTTTCAGATGTAATACTTGATATTGTAAAATAATAAGAGAAACATTAAGAGATCAATTAAGATAGTTGGGTGTTAATTAGAGCTAGAGCAGGGTTGGTCAACCGCAGTGAGTCCCAAGGCCGGTTTTCTGCTTCTGAGACGCTGTGGGACCCCACAAGAGCTGCCCCCAAATGTCCCCCAAGGCCCCAAAATTTCAGAAGAATGCTGGGAGTTCCAGTAATAAGGAAGAGTTGCTGGATTCCTTTCTATAAACGGAAATATCCGCGCCCTGCCCCTTAATGCATCCCTAGCTCAAAGCCCTGGATGAACTTTAAGAGAGACATTAATTGACTGCTTCTGCCCATAATTGAAGGGTGTGTTGTTGTTGTGGTTGTATGCTCTGACTTATGAGTGGGAGGCCAGAATAGCCCCACTCATTTTGTGCAAATTGAGATCAGCTGTGGTTTTGATGTATTGTCGAAGGCTTTCATGGCCGGAATCACTGGGTTGTTGTAGGTTTTTTCGGGCTATATGGCTATGGTCTAGAGGCATTCTCTCCTGACGTTTTGCCTGCATCTATGGAAAGCATCCTCAGAGGTAGTGAGGTCCCTTTTTCCTAGTTCCAACAGACCTCAATACCTCTGAGGATGCTTGCCATAGATGCAGGCGAAATGTCAGGAGAGAATGCCTCTAGACCAGTGGTTCTCAACCTTCCTAATGCCGTGACCCCTTAATACAGTCCCTCATGTTGTGTGACCCCCAACCACAACATTACTTTCGTTGCTACTTCATAACAGTCATTTTACTACTGTTATGAATCATAATGTAAATATCTGATATGCAGGATGCATTTTCATTCACTGGACCAAACTGGGCACAAATACCCAATACACCCAAATGTGAATGCTAGTGGGGTTGGGCGAGGATTGATTTTGTAATTCGGGAGTTGTACTTGCTGGGATTTATAGTTCACTTATAATCAAAGAGCCTTCTGAACTCCACCAATGATGGAATTGAATCAAACTTGGCACACAGAATTCCCATGACCATGAGAAAATACTGGGAAGGTCTGGTGGAAATTGACCTTTAGTTGTAGTTCGCCTACATCCAGAGAGCATTGCGGACTCAAGCAATGATGGATCTGGATAAAACTTGGCACAAATACTCAATATGCCCAAATGTGAACACTGCTAAAGTTTGGAGAAAATAGACCTTGCCATTTGGGAGTTGTAATGGTTGGGATTTATAGTTCACCCACAATGAAATAGCATTCTGAACCCCACCAACGATAGAATTGGACCAAACTTTCCACACAGAACCCCTATGACCAACAGAAAATGGTCTTTGGTGACCCCCAGGT
Source organism: Anolis sagrei (assembly GCF_037176765.1). NCBI lineage: Eukaryota > Metazoa > Chordata > Lepidosauria > Squamata > Anolidae > Anolis > Anolis sagrei. The sequence goes on from NC_090021.1 coordinate 339,812,585, forward strand.
TGAGAAACACTGGTCTAGAGGCATTCTCTCCTGACGTTTTGCCTGCATCTATGGCAAGCATCCTCAGAGGTAGTGAGGTCCCTTTTTCCTAGTTCCAACAGACCTCACTACCTCTGAGGATGCTTGCCACAGATGCAGGCGAAATGTCAGGAGATAATGCCTCTAGACCATGGCCATATAGCCCGAAAAAAACTACAACCCAGCTGTGGTTTTCTTTCTAACTGGATGAAATGTTCTTCCTCTTTCCTACTGTTTTCAGCTTTTTGCAACAGCAGACAGGTTGCAATGCTGGCTGTTGTATTGAATCACATGCCGGGCACTTCCCAAGTGTCTGGGACTGTGTGATGTATTGGCGAATAATGCATGCAGATCCCAGGAAGGTGGCCTTTTGCAGCTGGCAGGTGGTAATCTTGTCAGCACCGATTGTGTTTAAGTGCAGGCCAAGGTCTTTAGGCACCCAGTGTGCTGATCATCACTGGGACCACCTTGACTGGCTTGTGCCAGAGTCTTTGCAGTTCGATCTTTAAATCCTTGTATGGTGTCAGCTCTTCTGCTCTGCATTGTATTTTTATGGTATTCCCTCTTTGTCTTTAGCACTTTAAGCAGTTTTCTACTATTGACTTTCTTCTTCTTCTTCTTTTCCTCCTCCTCCTCCTCCTTATTATTATTATTATTATTATTATTATTATTATTATTATTTGAAACACAAAAAGGTGAGTCCATAGAAAACAAAATCACTCTGCTGGCTGTTGTATTGGATCACACGTTAGACACTCCCCAAGTGCCTAGGACTGTGTAATGTATCAGCGAATAATGCGTGCAGATCCCACTAAGGTGGCCTTCTGCAGCTGGCAGATGGTAATCTTGTCAGCGCCGATTGTGTTGAAGTGCAGGCCAAGGTCTTTAGGCACTGCACCCAGCGTGCCGATCACCACTGGGACCACCTTTACTGTCTTGTGCCAGAGTCTTTGCAGTTGGATCTTTAAATCCTCATATCGTGTCAGCTTTTCTAGTTGTTTCTCTTCAATCCTGCTGTCACTTTGGATGGCAACATCAACAATCCATACTTTGTTTTTTAACTTGATCATGAAGTCAGGAGTCTTGTGCTCCAAAACTCTGTCTGAATTTGGAAGTCCCAGAGTAGTTTGATGTGTTCATTCTCTGTAACTTTTTCCAGCTTTTGGTCCCACCAGTTCTTTGTTGCAAGCAGATAATCTTTGTGGCACAAGTTCCAATGAATCATCTGAGCAATGGTGTTGTGCCTCTGCTTGTAGTCTGTCTGCATGATCTTCTTGCAGCAGGTGAGGATGGGATCTATTGTTTCACCTGTCCTTGCAGAGTCTACATTTGGAATCTGTGATTGACTTTTCAATTCTGGCTTTGGTGGCAGATGGTAATCTTGTTGGTGTCGATTGTGTTTAAGTACAGGCCAAGGTCTTTAGGCACTACACTCAGTGTGCCGATCCCCTCTGGGATCACCTTGACTGGCTTGTGCCGGAGTCTTTGCAGTTCGATCCTTGTATCATGTCAGCTTTTCCCATTGTTTCTCTTCAATCCTGCTGTCACTTGGGATGACAACATCAACGATCCATACTTTGTTTTTAACATGATCATGAGAAACAATATCATATGAAAGCTGACTGGCACAACCTGGGGATCACAACCAGATACAGTGAAGACATCTGCCCTTGCGCTGTGCTACTCCGCTGCTGAGTATGCATGCCCAGTGTGGAACACATCTCACCACACTAAAACAGTGGATGTGGCTCTTAATGAGACATGCCGCATTATCACGGGATGTCTGCGCCCTACACCACTGGAAACTACACTGTCTAGCCGGTATCGCACCACCTGACATTTGCCGGGAAGTAGCAGCCAATAGTGAAAGGACCAAGACAGAGACATCTCCAGCTCATCCCCTGTTTGGGTATCAGCCAGCACGTCAACGACTTAAATCCAGACATAGTTTTCTAAGATCTACAGAGACACTTGCTGGAACACCTCAGCAAGCGAGAGTCCAAAAGTGGCAGGCTCAAACCCAGAACCTCAACCAATGGCTGATACCAAATGAGAGACTCTCCCCTGGGCACACAGAGGACTGGGCAACTTGGAAGGCGCTGAACAGACTGCGCTCTGGCACCACGAGATGCAGAGCCAACCTTCAGAAATGGGGCTACAAAGTGGAATCCACGACATGCGAGTGCGGAGAAGAGCAAACTACAGACCACCTGCTGCAATGCACCCTGAGCCCTGCCACATGCACCATGGAGGACCTTCTTGTGGCAACACCAGAGGCACTCCAAGTGGCCAGATACTTGTCAAAGGACATTTAATCAACTACCAAGTTTGCAAACATTGTGTTTTGTCTGTCTGTTTGTTTTGTTCTGTTAGAAATGTAATATATTTGACTGGCTGCCCTGACACGAGAAATAAATAAACATGATCATGAGGTCAGGAGTATGGTGCTCCAAAACTCTTCCTGTCTGAATTCAGAAGTCCCAGAGTGTTCATTTTCTGTAAGTTTCTCTGGCTCGTGATCCCACCAGTTCTTTGTCGCAGGCAGATGGTGTTTGTGGCACAAGTTCCAATGCATCATTTGAGCAAGGGTGTTGTGCCTCTGCTTGGAGTCTGTCTGCCCGATCTTCTTGCAGCAGCCCAGGATGTGATCTATTGTTTCTTCTGCTTCCTTGTTACAGCAAAACACTGGCTTTGGTTCGAATGGCTTGTTCTTGGGCTGCCAGAATCAGGCCCTCCTTTGTCTCCTTTTTCCGAGTTCCATTTGTGAGCCACAGCCATGTTTATTATTATGGCGTGGTACTGGCCTGGGGAGACCCTTTGTGTCTGTGATTCTAGTGCGAGTTCAAGCTTGATTTGCTCTTGATCCCATTTATGCATCTGTGGCAGTGTTTCTCAACCTGGGGGTCGGGACCCCATGGGGGTCGCGAGGGGATGTCAGAGGGGTCGCCAAAGACCATCAGAAAACATAGTATTTTCTGTTGGTCATGGGGGTTCTGTGTGGAAAGTTTGGTCCAATTCTATCATTGGTGGGGTTCAGAATGCTATTTTATTGTGGGTGAACTATAAATCCCAACAATTGCAACTCCCAAATGGCAAGGCCTATTTTCTCCAAACTCTACCAGTGTTCACATTTGGGCATATTGAGTATCCGTGCCAAGTTTGGTCCAGATCCTTCATTGAGTCCACAGTTGTCTCTGGATGTAGATGAACTACAACTCCAAAATTAAAAGGTCAATGCCCACCAAACCCTTCCAGTATTTTCTCTTGGTCGTGGGAGTTCTGTGTGCCAAGTTTGGTTCAATTCCATCGTTGGTGGAGTTCAGAATACTCTTTGATTGTAGGTGAACTATAAATCCCAGCAACTACAACTCCCAAATGTTAAAGTCTATGATCCTCAAACTCCAGCAGAGTTCACATTTGGGCAAATTGAGTATTTGTGCCAAGTTTGATCCAGATCCATCATTGCTTGAGTCCACAGTGTTCTCTGGATGTAGGTGAACTACAACTCCAAAAAACTCAAGGTCAATGTCCACCAGACCTTCCCAGTATTTTCTCATGGTCATGGGAATTCTGTGTGCCCAGTTTGATTCAATTCCATCATTGATGGAGTTCAGAAGGCTCTTTGATTTTAGGTGAACTATAAATCCCAGCAACTTCAGCATTGATGACAAAATCAATCACCCCCAACCTCACCAGTTTTCAAATTTGAGAGTATTGGGTATTTGTGCCAAATTTGGTCCAGTGACTGAAAATATATCCTGCATATCAGATATTTAGATTACCATTCTTAACAGTAGCAAAATTACAGTTGTGAAGTAGCAACGAAAATAATAATATGGTTGGGGGTCACCACAACTTGAGGACCTATACTAAGGGGTCGCGGCATTAGGAAGGTTGAGAACCACTGATCTGTGGCATTGGCTGAACTCTCCTTCAGCACCACATTTGCAATGACTGTTTTTCTATCAGCGTCCTTCACTCTCCAGCTGTCACAACCCTACAAAGAAGTGAGAAATACTTGTGATTTTAACCTCGGTCACAGCTCTCCACCCTGATTTTGACAGGGTTGGGGATTTTCTGCTTGAGAGAGCGAGGTTGCCTCCTGCGTCATGGTCGTCACTGGCTTTCCCGATGCTGCTTAATTAGCGTTGTTTATTATTCACGGGCGTCTCTTGCTGTAATAACAGAGGTCTCTGTAGCGCCCCGGGGTCTGGATGCGGCTCGAAAGGCTCGGAAATCTCAGACGTGCAAAAAAGGATTTGTTCGTTTGGAATAGGATCACAAGGAACTCAAAACCTGTTAGGGCAAAGCGTGTTTCTTTATTTCCTCTCGTCGTACTTGAAGAATAAGGGGGACTCAGATCTGGTTGGAAAAGGGAAAGGAAGTGGGTTGTCGTCTCGAGGAGTGAAAGACAGTTTGTTATTTGGGCCAAAATGCGTTTTTAAGTCTCTTTACAGCAAATGTGCAATTTCCTCTACGGAAGCCGCTGGGGACTTTTGTCTCTTGCAGAACAGCACCGTTGTTTTCGAGATTGTGAAAATAGGATTGTGCGTACAGTGCTATTGCATAGACATATGCAATGGGTCCTCATCAAGAATGGGCAAACTTTGGCCCTCCAGGTGTTTTGGACTTCAACTCCCACAATTCGCTGTTAGGAATTGTGGGAGTTGAAGTCCAAAACACCAAGAGGGCCAATGTTTGTGCATGCCTGGTTTACATGTGGTTTGCATATGTAGTAGAGGCTCCCTGGCAGAGAATAATGAACATCTCTTGAAATTATAAACCGTAGTGGGTTAAACCCTTGTGTTTAGATCCGTGGGACAGGGTGAGCTCCTGCAGTTAGCCCTAGCTCCTGCCAACCTAGTAGGGTTTTTTCCCCCATGTCTGGAGCAATTTGAGAAACTGCAAGTCACTTCTGGTGTGAGAGAATTGGCCGTCTGCAAGGACGTTTGCCCAGGAGATGCCTGGATGTTTTGATGTTTTACCATCCTTGTGGGCGGCTTCACTCATGTTCCTACATGGGAAGCCGGAGCTGACAGAGGGAGCTCATTCGTGCTCTTCCCGGATTAAAACCTATTAGTTTGAAAATATGCATATGTGAGTAGAGCAATAGGTATCGCTTTGGCTCCGAATAGTCATGCTGGCCACATAACCAGGAGGAGTTTATGGACAACAGGCTCCTCGGCTTGGAAATGGAGAAGAGCACCTCCCACAGAGTCAGAGATGAGGACTGCATCCAGAGCCGGAAATGAAAGGAGAAGCCTTTGCCTTTGTCTGTGTCTTTGTATCTTGTTGTATCTCATTGTAACAAGGCACTGAATGTTTGCCTGTGTCTGTTTATATGCTGTAATCTGCCCTGAGTCCCCTTGGGGAGTAGGGTGGAATATAAATAAAATGTTGTTGTTGTTGTTATTATTATTTGATAAACAGCAAACAAGATCCCTATCCTAGCTTTTGTATTCGATCTCACATCAGACACTTCCCAAGTGATGTACCGGTGAATAATGCCTACAGATCCGAGTAGGGTGGCGTTTTGCAGCTGACAGGTGGTGATTTTGTCAGCGCTGATTGTTTTTAAGTGCAGGCCAAGGTCTTGAGGCACTGCTCCCAGTGTGCCATTCACCAGTAGGACACCTTGACTGGCTTGTGCCAGAGTCTTTGCAGTTCTATTATTACTATTACTATTACTATTACTATTAGAAACACAACAAGATGAGTCCACAGCAGGCAAGATCACTTTGCTGGCTGTTGAATTGGATCACATGTTAGACACTTCTCAAGTGTCTAGGACTGTGCGATGTATTGGCAAATAATGCATGCAGATCCCAGTAAGGTGGCCTTCTGCAGCTAGCAGATGGTAATTTTGTCAGCACCGATTGTGTTTAAGTGCAGACCAAGGTCTTTAGGCACTGCACCCAGTGTGCCGATCACCACTGGGACCCCCTTGACTGTCTTGTGCCAGAGTCTTTGCAGTTCGATCTTTAAATTCTCATATTGTGTCAGCTTTTCCAGTTGTTTCTCTTTGATCCTGCTGTCACCTGGGATTGCAACATCCATGATCCATACTTTGTTTTTTAATACGATTGTGAGGTCAGGAGTCTTGTGCTCCAAAACTCTGTCAGTCTGAATTTGGAAGTCCCAGAGTGGTTTGACGTGTTAGTTTTCTGTAACATTTTCCAGCTTTTGAATTCTTTGTCGCAGGCAGATGGCATTTGTGGCACAAATTCCAATGGATCATCTGAGCAACGGTGTTGTGCCTCTGCTTGTAGTCTGTCTGTGCGATCTTCTTGCAGCAGCTCAGGATGGGATCTATTCCTTCATTTGCTTCCTTGCAGAGTCTACACTTGGGATCTGTCGCCAACTTTTCAATTCTGGCTTTGATGGCATTTGTTTGAATGGCTTGTTCTTGGGCTGCCAGAATCAGGCTCTCCTTTGTCTCCTTTTCCAAAGTTTCTGTTGTTGTTGTTGTTGTTATTTCCATTTTCTAAAGACTCTTAGAAAATTTAAAAGTTGAATTTAAGACATACCGTAGAACTACTTTATCAGAAAATCACAACTCTTAAAATGTTCCTTAAAATGATTTAAAATGCATTGTAACATCGTCTCTCCCCGATATCCATGAGATAATATGTTCCAGGGCTTTGCACAGATGCACGAGACTGCAGGTAATAGCAAACCCTATGAACCATGTGCATGGCCTGAACCCCCTCTGTGTTTGTCCTTCTTCTCCTTCCAGGTCCACTTTGACCAGTTCAAAGATGCCCTCATCCTCATCCTGTCCAGCACATTAACAAACGAGGAGTCCTTCCAGCCACCAGGTAAGCTGACATTTTTCTATTCTGACAGTGGCAAGGAGGCCAACAGGCCTGGACTGGAATGAGAAGTGTTTTGGACATCATGATGGTTGCTAGTTTGACTTTCTGCATCAAAAATCTCAAAATGGCAACTGGAGACAGTAGGATTGTCAGTTGTGAAGTCTGCCAGATGTTGTTAGACAACCAGCATGCTGTAGTGGTTGGAGTGTTAGGCTACAACTTTGGAGAGCAGGTCTAGTGGGGTCTCATTCTTTGGGGAGTTTTCACCAGAGGCTAGATGGGCCTCTGTCAGGAGGGCTTGGATTTTGTGTTTCTATGTATTCCATTAAATGTTTTTAAATTGGGCTGTTGTAGGTTCTTTGAGCTGTATGGCCTTGTTCTAGAAGCATTCTCTCCTGACGTTTCACCTGCATCTGTGGCAGGCATATTCAGAGGTTGTGAGGTTTTGTGGCAACTAGGAAAATTGGGTTTATATTTCTGTGGAAAAGTCCAGGGTGGGAGAAAGGACTCTTGGCCACCGTGATTAGCATTTGATGGCCTAACAGTTTTTAGATGTCGCTTGTTAATACCAGGGGGAATCCTTTGTTGGGAGGTGATTAGCTGTTCCTGATTGTTTCTTGTCTGGAGTTCCCCAGGGTTTGAGTTTTATTTTTTATTTGCTGTATAATTTTAGAGTTTTTAAATACTGGTAGCCAAATTTTGTTCATTTTCATGGTTTTGTCCTTTCTGTTGAAATTGTCCACATGCTTCCTGTGGATTTCAATGGCTTCTCTGTGTAGTCTGACATGGTGGTTGTGAGAGTGGTCCAGCTTTTTTGTGTTCTCAAATAATCTGCTGTGTCCAGGTTGGTTCACCAGGTGCTCTGCTATGGCTGACTTCTCTGGTTGAAGTAGTCTGCAGTGCCTTTCGTGTTCCTTGATGCGTGTGTTGGGCAATACTGATGCATTTGGTGGTCCCTCTGGAGACTTCTTGTCCACAGCTGCATGGTACACGGTAGACTCCTGCAGAGGTGAGAGGATCCCTCTTGTCCTTTGCTGAACGGAGCATGTGTTGGATTTTCTTGGTGGCTCTGTAGATAGTTTGTATGTTGTGGTTCTTGTGGGTTTTTTCGGGCTATAGAGCCATGTTCTAGAGGCATTTCTCCTGACGTTTCACCTGCATCTATGGCAAGCATCCTCAGAGGTGTATTTGTCCGAGCGGATCTCCCTCTACATCCCACCTCGAAGTTTAAGATCTTCTGGGGAGGCCCTGCTCTCGACCCCGCCAGTCTCTCAAGCGAGGCTGGCGGGGACGAGGAGCAGGGCCTTCTCAGTGGCGGCCCCCCGCCTGTGGAACTCACTCCCCGAGGAGATTAGATCGGCGACCTCCCTCCTAGCATTTAGGAAAAGACTAAAGACCTGGATGTGGGACCAAGCTTTTGGTCACTCTGACAATTAACTCAAGGACCTGGGAATTGACAAAGACAAACGGAGTAGAACGGACTTATGGACTCTGACATATGGACCCTGACATGAGATTGTTTTAGGTTTTAGGATTTTACTATGTATTGATGTTTTAATTTAAGTGTTGAATTGTTATTTTTGTATTACTTGTTATGTGTTTGGGCATTTAATTGTGCCCCCCCCCCCTGTAAGCCGCCCTGAATCCCCCCCGGGGTGAGAAGGGCGGGGTATAAGTGAATGAAATAAATAAATAAATAAATGGCTCTATAGCCCGAAAAAACCCACAAGAACCTAGTGATTCCAGCCATGAAAGCCTTCGACAATAGTTTGTATGTTGTGTTTCCTCATCAGCTTCCCTCTGCGGTCAGTGGTTCCCTTGATGTATGGCAGGAACACTTTTCCTCTGGGTGGATCTTCATCTTTATTCTCGTGGCTTCTTCTCGGTGGTCTTGCAGCTCTTCTGATGTCTGAGGTGGAGTCTCCCTTGGCCTGGAGAGCCCAGTTGAGGTGGTTCAGTTCATCTTGGAGGAGGTGGGCTTTGCAGATTCTCTTTGCACGGTCTGCCAAGGCTTTAATGGTGCTTCTTTTTTGACTTGGGTGATGGTTGGAGTTTTTATGTAGATATCTATCTGTGTGTGTGGGTTTTCTGTAGACGGTGTGACCCAATTGTTGATCTGGTTTGCGGATGACCAGGACATCTAGAAAAGGCAGCCTTCCTTCCTTTTCTTTTTCCTTGGTGAGCTGGATGTTTGGGTGGATGCTGTCGATGTGGTCCAGGAACCTGTTTAGTTTTTTCATAATAGTTTTTTTTTATTGTTATACCTTTAGAAATATATAATATTGTTCACACAAAAAAAGATAAAAAATAAAAAGGGGGTGGGGGTTTGTCAGGAATAATTAACTGGCCAAAGAGTCGACGTCTATCAAATAAACTGTCTTCAAAAGTTTCTGCTCCAAACGAACAGCTTTTATCTTTATTTACATTTCAACTATTTTCAATTGAGTTGAACTTGCTCATTCCATGGAGCTGTAGTTAGTAGATTAGAGTTATATAAATATCTGCTCTATCACCAAAGAAGAGGAAGGGGTTTGGGAAAATAAAATATATATGTGTGTGTGTGCGCGCGCGCGCGTATGTGTTATTGTTGATACATCCATATCTTCCACACCTGGAATACTGTGTCCAATTCTGGGCATCACAATTCAAGAGAGATATTGACAAGCTGGAAGGTGTCCAAAGAAGGGTGACTAAAATGATCAAGGGTCTGGAGAACAAGCCCTATGAGGAGCGGCTTAAGGAGCTGGGCATGTTTATCCTGAAGAAGAGAAGGCTGAGAAGAGACATGATGAGGGCCATGGATCAAGATGTGAAAGGAAGTTATAAGGAGGAGGGAGCAGGTTTATTTTCCACTGCCCTGGAGACTACGATGCAATGGTGGAATGGCTTCAAACTACAGGAAAGGAATGAGATTCCACCTGAACATGAGGAAGAACTTCCTGACTGTGAGAGCTGTTCACCAGTGGAACTCTCTGCCCTGGAGTGTGGTGAAGGCTCCTTTTTTGGAGTCTTTTAGCAGAGGCTGGATGGCCATCTTTTGGGGGTGCTTTGAATGCAATTTCCCTGCTTCTTGGCAGAATGGGGTTGGACTGGATGCGTCCTCACCGCCGCCGCCGTGCAATTAGAGTTAATCACTCCATTTCAGCTGTACTTCAACCCGGAATTTAAATTTAGGTCTCTTCCAACTCTAGGATTCTATTATTCTAAGTCCACACTCTCTCAGCCTCATCAGAAGCCAAAGACAAAGCTCCTCCAAACCAATCTTGCCAATAAAACCCCCTGGTAGAATCGCCTAAGTTTGCCATAAGTGAGAAATGACTTTAAAGCAGTAGGTTGTTGTAGGTTTTTTCGGGCTATATGGCCATGTTCTAGAGGCATTCTTTCCTGACGTTTTGCCTGCATCTATGGCAAGCATCCTCAGAGGGTTTTTTGTTGTTGTTGTTGTTGTTGTTTTTTGTCGTGTCAGGAGCGACTTGAGAAACTTCAAGTTGCTTCTGGTGTGAGAGAATTGGCCGTCTGCAAGGATGTTGCCCAGGGGACGCCCGGATGATTTGATGTTTTTTATCATCCTTGTGGGAGGCTTCTCTCATGTCCCCGCATGAGGAGCTGGAGCTGATAGAGGGAGCTCATCCGCCTCTCCCCGGATTTGAACCTGCAACCTGTTGGTCTTCAGTCCTGCCGGCACAGGGGTTTAATCCACTGTGCCACCAGGGGCTCCTATCCTCAGAGGTAATGAGGTCTGTTGGAGCGAGGTGTGAATGTTTCAATTGACCACCTTGATTAGCATTAGATAGTCTGGCGGTGCCTGGAGCAATCTTTTGTTGAGAGGTAATTAGATGTCCCTGATTATTTTCTGTCTACTGTTTTGCTGTTTTAATTTTAGAGTTTTTTTAATACTGATAGCCAGATTTTGTTCATTTCATGGTTCCTTCCTTTCTGTTGAAATGGTCCACATGCTTGTGGATTTCAATGGCTTCTCTGTGTAGCCTGACATGGTGGTTGTTTGCGTGGTCCAGCATTTCTGTGTTCTCAAATAATCAGCTGTGTCCAGGTTGGTTCATCAGGTGCTCTGCTATGGCTGACTACTCTGGCTGAAGGAGTCTGCCGTGCCTTTCATGTTCCTTGATTCGTGTTTGGGCGCTGCATTTGGGAAAACAATCAGGGACAATCACCTATAAAAAAAGCTGTAAATAAACAAAACAAGCCATCAAATGCTAATCAAGGTGGTCAGTTGAAACATTCACACTATGCTCCAGCAGACAAGAGTCCTTTGTCCCACCCTGGTCATTCCACAGATATATAAACCCTTCTTCCCTAGTTCCAACAGACCTCACTACCTCTGAGGAATCTTGCCATAGATGCAGGCGAAACGTCAGGAGAGAATGCCTCTAGAACATGGCCATATAGCCCAAAAAAACCTACAACAACCCAGTGATTCCGGCCATGAAAGCCTTCGACAATACAGACTTTAAAGCAGACGACAAGAGCAAAGCATGTATCGGATGGTGCTGGAAGGGAAGGGAAAGAGCTTGACTTTCTGCAGGAGCTGAATAAAATTGCCTTGTTGACTATTTCAGCCTCTTGGGAGTATGTGCCAAGAAGTACCAGGTTTCAGAAATGGAGCGTAATGTTTTGAAAGGTATGGACTAGTAGCATACTTGGGTGAGCAATGACTTACATAAAGAGCAACCTAGGTTTATTGAGCCTGACAAGTTGGTCATGATGAATGGAATGCGTGTGGAGTTCATGCCCCTCTCTGCCCAGTCTCCAGGGCTACGGGTACAGGTCTAGGCTTGCAAGGAAAACATTGACAAGGTTACTTATACAAAGAAAAGGCCTCACCTGATAAATAAAGGTGACTTTGGAGAACAGAACCAATGGTGGTGTGTGTGTGTGTGAAATCAGATTCATTTGACATTTATGTTATACTCCCTGGAAATGGCCCGGTGGCTAGCTATTTGGAAAGCAGAGAAACTGGAGGGGGAAAAGTCTCCAAGCATTACATCTCTCCTGACACAAGCGGAGAGAGATCTCAAAGCATACAGCACACACCAAGATGGAAAAGTAGAAGGCAAAGACAAAAGGCATGCATCTGCAAAGTATCCATTCGACATAACCAATTAGAATGAGAGTAGAAACAGAGGAGATAATAGATACGTGGGTTGAATGAAAAGTAATGCCTCCACCTTAGTAACTCCTCAACAGAGGGCAATACTGGTATGCAGCAGGTACTGGCTTGTTCAGTAGACTCTCCTCTACAGTTCCATTTTTGTGGGAAGCCTTAGCATTGAACGGTTGTGTTGTTAAGGTGCAAAGTATGGAACCCTGGCCAGATGGTCGGTCAATGCGACTTAAGCAACGTGCCGTCATTGAATTCTTGACAGCAAAGGAGAATGCAAACTGTTTATGGTGAATGTATTGTCGAAGGCTTTCATGGCCGGAATCACTGTTTGTTGTAGGTTTTTTCGGGCTATATGGCCATGTTCTAGAAGCATTCTCTCCTGACGTTTCGCCTGCATCTATAGCAAGCATCCTCAGAGGTAGTGAGGTCTGTTGGAACTAGGAAAAGGGGGTTTATATATCTGTGGAATGACCAGGGTGAGACAAAGAACTTTTGTCTGTTGGAGCTAGGTGTGAATGTTTCAACTGACCACCTTGATTAGCATTTGATGGCCTGGCAGTTGTTTTGTGTGTGTTCTTAGTGCCTGGGGCAATCTTTTGTTGAGAGGTGATTAGATGTCCCTGATTGTTTTTCCTCTGTTGTTTTGCTGTTGTGATTTTAGAGTTTTTTAATACTGGTAGCCAGATTTTGTTCATTTTCATGGTTTCCTCCTTTCTGTTGAAATTGTCCACATGCTTGTGGATTTCAATGGCTTCTCTGTGTGGTCTGACACGGTGGTTGTGAGAGTGGTCCAGCATTTCTGTGTTCTCAAATAATATGCTGTGTCCAGGTTGGTTCACCTCTCAACAAAAGATTGCCCCAGACACCAACAAGCCACACCAAACAACTGCCAGGCCATCAAATGATACTCAAGGTCAGTGTTTCTCAACCTGGGGGTCGGGACCCCCAGGGGGGTCGCAAGGGGGTGTCAGAGGGGTCACCAAAGACCATCAGAAAACAGTATTTTCTGTTGGTCATCATAGTTCTGTGTGAGAAGTTTGGACTAATTTTATCGTTGGTGGGGTCCAGAATGCACTTTGATTGTAGGTGAACTATAAATCCCAACAACTACAACTCCCAAATGTCAAGGTCTATTTCCCCCAAACTCCACTAGTGTTTACATTTGGGCATATTGAATATTCATGCTAAGTTAGGTCCAGATCCATCATTGTTTGAGTCCACAGTGCTTTCTGGATGCAAGTGAACTACAACTCCAAAACTCAAGGTCAATGCCCATCAAATCCTTCCAGTATTTTCCGTTGGTCATCGGAGTTCTGTGTGCCAAGTTTGGTTCAATTTCATCATTGGCGGAGTTCAGAGTCCTATTTGATTGTAGGTTAACTATAACTCCCTACAACTACAACTCCCAAATGACAAAATCAACCCCTCCAACCTCGCCAGAATTCAAATTTGGGCGTATTGGGTATTTGTGCCAAGTTTAGTCCAGTGAATGAAAATATATCCTGCAGATCAGATATTTACATTACAATTCATAACAGTAGCAAAATTACAATTATGAAGTGGCAACGAAAATAATTCTATGGTTGGGGGTCACCACAACATGAGGAACTGTAATAAGGGGTCGTGGCATTTGGAAGGTTGAGAACCACTGCTCAAGGTGGTCAGTTGAAACATTCACACCACGCTCCAACAGACAAGAGTCCTTTGTCTCACCGTGGTCATTCCACAGATATATAAACCCTTTTTCCTAGTTCCAACAGACTTCACTACCTCTGAGGATGCTTGCCATAGATGTAGGCAAAACGTCAGGAGAGAATGCCTCTAGAACATGGCCATATAGCCCGAAAAAACCTACAACAACCCGCATTACTTTTCATTCAACCCCCGTACATTCCAATTGTCATTCAGCAAACAGTGGGGAAAGGATTTCCCTCAGCCTATTCCAACGCTAGCTAACTAAGCTCATTGAGGACTGGAGTCTTGGGTAGTGTGGGGTTGAATTCCAACAGTAGTTTGGTGAGGCATCAGCCTTCTTTGGCAAAGAAGGCCAACACCTTGTCAAACTCCATCTCCCATTAGCATTGAACCATAGCAGTGAAAGTAGTCTCAACCTGCATCAGTTCTCCCTTACAGATGCACCCTGAGATACGAACAGGGGCAAGGACGGCTGTTGTGGATGACATACTTTCCATCCTATGACATGCCACTCAGAGCCTGCTGTGACATCTTTTCTGTGTCATATCCATGCCTTTTATATTGACTTGGGCTATTTAAAATGAGGTTGGTCTTTGTTTGGCTTACTCTACTGTGCTGATTCTTTTTTATTGCCCTCCTGCTTCTATTTGACGTATGATTTTATTGCTTAATAATCGGATTTATGGCTTACTCCTTTGTGTGTGAGAGTCTGCTTGTCGCCTCGGGAGCAGGAGGGTGGCATACGATCTTCAAAACATTAAGGACGTAACTGAATGAATGGGGAAATAGGAAGCCGGCTTTAGGTTCTGCTGCCTTGGAAAGATAATCTGAATCCTTTAATCCAGAAGCAAAATGCAGGCCGTCTCCAAGTTACAAACATTCAACTTACAAATGACTCCTAGTTAAGAATGGGGAGAGTGTTCTGGAGAGTGTGCTGATCAAGGGTCTGGAGAACAAGCCCTATGAGGAGCGGCTTAGGGAACTGGGCATGTTTAGCCTGAAGAAGAGAAGGCTGAGAGGGGACATGATAGCCATGTATAAATATGTGAAAGGAAGCCACAGGGAGGAGGGAGCAAGCTTGTTTTCCACTTCCCTGGAGACTAGGACGCAATGGAAAAATGGCTTCAAACTACAAGAGAGGAGATTCCATCTGAACACGAGGAAGAACTTCCTGACTGTGAGAGCCGTTCAGCAGTGGAACTCTCTGCCCCGGAGTGTGGTGGAGGCTCCTTCTTTGGAATCTTTTAAGCAGAGGCTGGATGGCCATCTGTCAGGGGTGATTTGAATGCAATATTCCTGCTTCTTGGCAGAATGGGGTTGGACTGGATGGCCCATGAGGTCTCTTCCAACTCTTTGATTCTATGATTCTATGATTCTATGAGCTCCCTAGAAAGGAATTCCAAGTACTTCACCAAACTAAATCCCAGGATTTGAGATCCATAGCACTGATTTCAAGCTTTTGTATCTCTGTGCTATTTATTTCTTTATCGTGTCAGGAGCAAACCAAACAGTTGTATTGCATTTTTAACAAACAAACAAACAAAGCACAAAGTTTGCAAGCTTGGTAGTTGATTAAATGTCCTTTGACCAGTAGCTGGCCACTACTACCAGCTCTGTAGTGCCTCTGGTGTTACTATAAGAAGTGCCTCTGGTGTTACTATAAGAAGGTCCTCCATTGTGCATGTAACAGGGCTCAGGTTGCATCGCAGGAGGTGGTCTGTAGTTTGCTCTTCTCCACACTCGCATGTCGAGGATTCCACTTTGTGGCCCCATTTCTTGAGGTTGGCTCTGCATCTCGTGGTGCCAGAGCGCAGTCTGTTCAGCACCTTCCAAGTCTCCCAGTCTTCTTTGTGTCCAGGGGGGCGTCTCTCATGTGGTTGAGGTTCTCGGTTTGAGCCTGCCACTTTTGGACTCTCGCTTGCTGAGGTGTTCCAGCGAGTGTCTCTGTAGATCTTAGAAAACTATTTCTTGATTTGAGTCATTGACATGCTGGCTGATACCCAAACAAGGGATGAGCTGGAGATGTCTCTGCCTTGGTCCTTTCACTATTGGCTGCTACTTCCCGGCGGATGTCAGATTGTGCAATACTGGCTAAGCAGTGTAATTTCTTCAGTGGTGTAGGGCGCAGACACCCCGTGATAATGCGGCATGTCTCATTAAGAGCCACACCTACTGTTTTAGTGTGGTGTGATATGTTCCACACTGTGTGCTATGAGGTAAAGGTAAAGGTTTCCCCCTGACATTGAGTCTAGTTGTGTCCGACTCTGTAGTGTGGTGCTCATCTCCATTTCTAAGCCGAAGAGCCGGCATTGTCCATAGACACCTCCAAGGTCATATGGCTGGCATAACTGCATGGAGCGCCCTTACCTTCCCGCCAGAGTAGTACCTATTGATCTACTCACATTTGCATGTTTTCGAACTACTCGGTTGGCAGAAGCTGGGGCTGACAGCAGAAGCTCATCCTGCTCCCCAGATTCGAAGCTACGACCTTTAATTTAGCAGCTCAGTGTGCTAACCCACTGCACCACTGTGTGGTATAGATTCATTATATTACCCCAAAAAACTGGGAAAGTGAGAAAGAATGTGCCTCTCTCTCCAGTAGGCGCTTCCAACTATTTCACCAAACTACAAATCCCAAAGTGGATAGAGCCACGGCTGTTAAATTGGTGTTGAACTGCTGTAACTGTGTTATATACATTCTTTCTGGGTATTCATGAGGAAGAACTTCCTGGCTGTGAGAGCCGTTCAGCAGTGGAACTCTCTGCCCTGGAGTGTGGTGGAGGCTCCTTCTTTGGAAGCTTTGAAACAGAGGCTGGATGGCCATCTGTCAGGGGTGATTTGAATGCAATATTCCTGCTTCTTGGCAGAATGGGGTTGGACTGGATGGCCCTTGAGGTCTCTTCCAACTCTTTGATTCTATGATTCTATGATTCTCCAGTTGTGATTCTAGGAGGAACCCACACCTAGGATTTGTACTTTCCGCATGTCGGAGGTCTTTTGGGTAAACATTCTTGTGAACCACTCTAAGGGATTATATGGCCCTGGCTTTTGCAAAGGAATCTAATTCCCTTCCGGTACATTGGGAGGATTTGGGCATATTGTAATGGACTGCGTGACTCAGACTCAGGCAAGCCGCAGCTAATTTCTGTTGGCTTCCACTGCCAGGAACACCTGTGGCATTGTCGTGCCAGGCGGAGAGGCTTTGGGTGATGGGACCAGAGCCTTAAGGGGCAATCGTTAGAGAGATCAGCCCTCAGAGCTTATTTACTTACTTATTTTTTACTTACTTACTTAGGCAATCCCTCATAGCTCAAGGATGATGGTCTTCCAGATGTGTTGTCTTAGTGGTGGGTCCGTAGGTGACCGTGGAGCCCTATTCTTGACCTGCGTGTTCTCCCGCAGTGAGGACATAATTTTCCAGATGGAAGGCGGTCCCAGTGAGGGTTGGCTTGATGTGCCTTCCTCTTGGCACATTTCTCCTTTTTGCCCACCATTCGTGCCTCTTTGAATTCTGCAGCACTGCTGGTCAAAGCTGACCTCCAGCTGGAGCGCTTAAGGGCCAGGGCTTCCCAGTTCTCAGTGTCAATGCCAGAGTTTTTAAGGTTGGCTTTGAGCCCATCTTTACATCTCTTTTCCTGCCCACCAACATTCCGTTTTCCATCCTTGAGTTTGGAATAGAGCAACTGCTTTGGGAGATAGTGGTCGGGCATCCGGACAATAAGGCCGGTCCAGCAGAGTTGATGGTGGAGGACCATCGCTTTGATGCTGCTGGTCTTTGGTTCTTTCAGCATGCTGATGTTTGTGTTGGGGTTCAGCCTGATCCTGATCTGTGTGAACCAGATCCTCTGATAGTTTTTCCAACTGAGCAAGCTCTCCCTGACAGTGTGGAATCTGTTGTTGATGCTGAGGTCAGCGGCAAGGAAAGTGAAACTGAACAGCTGGAGGAAAATGTTTTGGAAGCTAGCCGTGATATCTCTCCACCTGGGTTTTTTAATGAGGACCGAAGAGAACAGATAGTTAGAGACAGAAATGTTTCACAGTTTCTACGAAGGTCAAATCGTTTACAGGAGAGACAGGCCCAGGCTTCAAAGTCAAGGGGCGTTTCAAAGAATATCTTCTTTGGTTTAAGAGGCCTTTTTAGATCAAGCAACGTTTGGGACTGTGGCTGTGCCTTGGCAGAATTCCTGTGTTCCATGGCCGGTAATCCCAGAGGCTTCTAGTTTTCAAGTTCATGGTTAGCGAGAGGCTAACAGGTTCCTGGTTCTTGTATTGTGGCTTTTGGAATTTTGCTGAAATTCAGAGATTCTACTGACTTCTGTGTTTCTGTTGTGGCTTTTTGACTTTGCATTTACCTTTCTTTTGTAACCAATTTTCATCAATAAACAAGGATTGTTTTTCCTACAGTCCAGTGTGGTGGATTTAATCTTATGGTCTCGTTTCTTCATCTGGGATGCAACAGTTTGTCCGCTTGTCTTCCCAAGAGATTTGCAGGATTTTTTGGAGGCAGTGCTGATGGAATCATTCCAGGAGTTGCATGTGACGCCTGTAGACAGTCCATGTATTGCCGACATATAGCAGGGTTGGGAGGGGAATAGCTGTATAAACAAGCTACGGAGGTCCCGGTCCTCAAACACTCTCTGCTTCATTTGGAAAAATGCTGCACTCGCATAGCTCAGGTGGTGTTGTATTTCAGTGTCAGTGTTGACTTTTGTGGAGAGGTGGCTGCCAAGGGAGCGGAAATGGTCAACATTTTATAACATTACACTATTAAACTGTATTTCTGGCATTGGAGAGGGATTAGCCAATGACTGCTGGAAGAGCACTTTGGTTTTCTCGATGATCAATGACAGGCCAAGCTTCTCGTATGCTTCTGCAAAAGTGTTTACAGTTTGATTTCCTCCCTTTCTCCCCCTTAAAACATTTGGTTTAGATTTACAGTGCAATCCAAACATAATGATAGGTTGGTTCTCACATGGGCAGAAATGATCTTTGGAGGGCAAAGATGGCCGTCTGTTTCAAGATGGTCAGAAAGATTTGCTAATAGAGTAATCTGTCGTCCGAAATGCTCAGTTGCAGTTGGGTTTCTGGGCATCTTTATTTTGTTTTGTTTCTTTTTTTGTCTGGTTGGGATTTTTGGGGCATTTTTGGCGGTCTATGCTGTAAGGGAAGTGTCCCAGGGACAGAAACCCACCCTTGGGATGGGTTGCGTTCTCCCACTGCTATCCGTGGGGAATTATTTGGTGGGACGCCTAGTGAAACTGATGAGGAGATATTGGAAAAATAGATATTGATTTATGTATAAATTGTATGTACTTTACAAGCACTGAAATGTATAGAAAAATCAAGTTCTCTCAAGCTAACAGGACAAGCAAGCTGCTGTCCAGGCACAGCAAGAGGGGGGCTGAAGAGGGGGGCATGTTATCTATACATTCCAGGAGAGAGATAAGCCTGTCCTAGTGGCAACAGACTGGTACAACTAGGCTCCAAGTAAGGAGCCCCCTTCTCCCTCATGACAAGTCAAAGTGGGCCCCTTGATTGATGAATGTAATACACAGAGACATGCCTTTTGCATGTTGGAAAATAGAACTTGATATTCATATGATGCTAAGGTGACTTAGTGAATGATGTAAATGTATGTAGAAGCATGTTCTTTGTTTGCCTGAATTTGGAGGCTAAAAAAGGCACAGTCAACGCCTCTATCGGGGCTCTGGATGCTTTTGGACATAGTCCACTCCAGGGTCCCAGCTGGAAATAAAATCCGTGCTTTTGAGACCTCCGGACCTCTCTTTGTCTCTTTTCCTGAAACCCTCTCCCTGCCATTTCAAAACCAGTGGAAACCTTGCAAGACCCATTTGTAGGATCCACTCCTGAAGTCTGAAGTCCACACACCTGGGAGTTTGATCTCCTTGTTGCCATTCGGGCTTCTCTACCTGTAATGCAAGTTGTGATTTGCTTCTTGCCAACGGAGGCACAACACCAGTTCGTAATTAGAATTGTGACAGGCAGATAGATTATATAATGCTTTCAAAAGATTATGTAGTCATTAAGTGACTAATGGACTGGATGTTTTTTTAAAGCCCACAGTAGTAGAATTATATTGCAAATTACAGCAGAGCCTTCTGCGGTGCAGATGCATTGGATTTTGAAGGGAGCTGACGGATCAAATAACCTGCACTGATTTTGCAACCATTCTCTTAATATCATCAGAGAGAGCTTGTCCTTTAATGCTCAAATTAGGAAAGGTCCACCGTTGCCTGCAAGAGCAGCTCAATTGCAATCACAGGTTCACACAAGGTTCAGTGCATTTCTGAATGCCTGATGTCTTGATGGAGCCAGCTTGTTTTTTGCCACTCCACAAAACAGAACAGGAACCAGAGAGTTCAAAGAGGAGAGATTCATAGAATCATAAAGTTGGAAGAGACCTCATGGACCCATCCAGTCCAACCCTATTCTGCCAAGAAGCAGGAAAATTGCATTCAGAGCACACCTGACAGATGACCATCCAGCCTCTGTTTAAAAGCCTCCAAAGAAGGACCCTCCACCACACTCCGGGGCAGAGAGTTCCACTGCTGAACGGCTCTCACAATCAAAAAGTTCTTCCTAATGTTCAGGTGGAATCTCCTTTCTTGTAGTTTGAAGCCATTGTTCCATTGCGTCCTAGTCTCCAGGGAAGCAGAAAACAAGCTTGCTCCCTCCTCCCTGTGACTTCCCCTCACCTCTTCATCCCTGGCCCTCTCCACCTTCTCTTCTTCAGGCTAAACATGCCCAGCTCTTTAAGCCACTCCTCATAGGGCTTGTTCTCCAGACCCTTGATCATTTTAGTTGCCCACCTCTGGACACATTCCAGCTTGTCAACATCTCCCTTCAACTGTGGTGCTCAGATTCCACCTGAACGTTTCGATTGCAAGAGCTGTTCCGCAGGGAAATAGGCTGACTTGGAAAACAATGAACCGACTAGGAAAACAATGAACTCAGTCAGGAAGAACTTCCTGACTGTGAGAGCCGTTCAGCAGTGGAACTCACTGCCCCGGAGTGTGGTGGAGGCTCCTTCTTTGGAAGCTTTGAAACAGAGGCTGGATGGCCATCTGTCAGGGGTGATTTGAATGCAATATTCCTGCTTCTTGGCAGAATGGGGTTGGACTGGATGGCCCATGAGGGCTCTTCCAACTCTTTGATTCTATGATTCTGTAAGCATTTGGATCATCCTCCTCTCCTAAAGTGCTTGGTCTAAAGGATGCTGGGAACTGTAGTCCAGAAGAGATTATAGAATCATAGAATCAAGGAGTTGGAAGAGACCTCATGGCCATCCAGTCCAACCCCATTCTGACAAGAAGCAGGAATATTGCGTTCAAATCACCCCTGACAGATGGCCATCCAGCCTCTGTTTAAAAGCTTCCGAAGAAGGAGCCTCCACCACACTCCGGGGCAGAGAGTTCCACTGCTGAACGGCTCTCACAGTCAGGAAGTTCTTCCTCATGTTCAGATGGAATCTCCTTTCTTGTAGTTTGAATATGGATATATTTTTCTGTATTTTGCTTGCTGGGCGGAGCTGTTTTTGTGTATGCGCTGTAGCGTCGTTTTGGTTTTTTGGCCTTTTAAGTCCCTTCTGTTGTATTTTTCAGTGTTTTTATGAGTGATGGTCGCTTGTTGGCCTGACAGGTGTATAGTGTCCAAATTTCATGTCAGTTTGTCCAGTTGTTTTTGAGTTATATTAATCCCACAAACGAACATTACACTTTTATTTATATAGATGGGAAAGAGTTGCCTCAGTTAGAATCATAGAATCATAGAATCATAGAATCAAAGAGTTGGAAGAGACCTCAAGGGCCATCCAGTCCAACCCCCTGCCAAGAAGCAGGAATATTGCATTCAAATCACCCCTGACAAATGGCCATCCAGCCTCTGCTTAAAAACTTCCAAAGAAGGAGCCTCCACCACACTCCGGGGCAGAGAGTTCCACTGCTGAACGGCTCTCACAGTCAGGAAGTTCTTCCTAATGTTCAGATGGAATCTCCTCTGGGTCAATGTTGGAATTTCACTGTTGGAATTTCACAACAGTCTTGCTTTCAAGCGTTCTTGGTTTCATGTACCAAGTTTTACCAAGCTTCTGATTTGTGTATTGGACTTTTCGTGCTGCCTTTTTTCATGAATTCTGGTGCCTGTTTTATGGATCTTGTTTTGCCTTGAAGCTCATGGACTAACCTTTGTTTTGGAACTGTACTGCTTTTGTTCTTGTGGGTTTTTTCGGGCTATATGGCCATGTTCTAGAGGCATTTCTCCTGACGTTTCTCCTGCATCTATGGCAAGCATCCTCAGAGGTGAGGAGACCTCATCTCTGAGGATGCTTGCCATAGATGCAGGCGAAACGTCAGGAGAAATGCCTCTAGAACATGGCCATATAGCCCGAAAAAACCCACAAGAACTGAGTGATTCCAGCCATGAAAGCCTTCGACAATACATTGTACTGCTTTTGCTAATTTTACTGCTTTGCCTACATTGATTCTTGAATGAACTGCTTGCTGATTTTACCAAGCTGGTGTGGCGTTTGAGGTCAGAGGTGTTCCTGCTCTGGAGCACAACAAAGGGGCAGCTTTCCTTGTGTATTCCACCGCCACGGTACATTTCCTTCTTTGATGAATATTTACAAAAAGAAATTGGCATGCGGAGCCTATCTCTGAGCTGCAAGGTGTGTGTAAATATTTCACAACCAGGCTTCTTCCCGGCTTGGAGATCAAGAGGATAGTTTTCTGCCATTGTATGTCTCCTTCCTTCCTTCCTTCCTTCCTTCCTTCCTTCCTTCTTTCTTTCCTTCCTTCCTTCACTCCCCCAGTTTGCCTGCATGTCTGTATGGAATGCCAATGTTGAGGGAAGGCTGTCCTTGTGGGAAAAGACTTGCCTCTGATGCCGATAGATAACAAAGCATCGCCTGGAGGCATGGCGGGATCCAAGGGCGAGTAGTCAGACTGGTGGAGAGAGGCAAGGAAGGCTTGCCGCTTCCTCCCCATTGAAGCCTGGTTGCATGCACTTGAATTGAAGCCTCCATTAATGTCTTTCTCTCCATCTCCAGCTCTTGGATTCTGCAATAGCCTACAGGCCACTGACATTTAGAGCTCTCCTGCCCTTTGGATGACCCATATGCGGATACTCTTTGGCTTGAGCCAGAAGATCTGTATGTAGCAAGGTATCCAGCTTAGGTCCAGACTAACTGTGGAGGCCGTGACAGACTTTGTATTTCTAGGTGCAAAGATGACTGCAGACGCAGACTGTAGCCAGTAAATCAGGAGACGCTTCCTTCTTGGAAGGAGAGCAATGTCCAGTCTCCATAAAATAGTGAAGAGTGGAGACATCAGACTGGCAACAAAGATCCATTGCCTAGTCAAAGCCATGGTATTCCCTGTAGTCACCTACGGATGTGAGAGCTGGACCTTAGGGAAGGCTGAGCGAAGGAAGAGAGATGCTTTTGAGCTGTGGTGTTGGAGGAAAGTGTTGAGAGTGCCTTGGACTGCGAGAAGATCCAACCAGTCCATCCTCCAGGAAAGAAAGCCCGACTGCTCACTGGAGGGAAGGAGACTAGAGACAAAGTTGAAGTCCTTTGGTCACATCATGAGGAGACAGCAAAGCCTAGAGAAGACAATGATGCTGGGGAAAGTGGAAGGTAAAAGGAAGAGGGGCCGACCAAGGGCAAGATGGATGTATGGCATCCTTGAAGTGACTGGACTGACCTTGAAGGAGCTGGGGGTGGTGACGGCTGACAGGGAGTTCTGGCGTGGGCTGGTCCATGAGGTCACATGAGGTCCATGAGTCGGAGACAACTGAACGAATGAACAACAACAACAATATTATTATTATTATTATTATTATTATTATTATGTAACAAGAGTGTGGACCACCGTGGCCAGTCCAGGCTTCCCAAGGTACGGGCACAGCTGGAGCACAACTTTTAATTGTGCAAATGTTCTCCCGGCCACCACCGAGACCTGGGGTTCCAGGCTCAGCAATGAGTCCAGGATCGCACCCGGACTGCGAACCTGCATCTTCAAGGGGAGTGGAACCCCATCCAACACAGGCTGTAACCCTATGCCCTGTTTGGCCTTTCGACTGACCAGGAATACTTCTGTCTTGTCTGGATACCAAATATTGCTACGTAAAGCAAGGAGAAATAACGTTGCTCACTGCAAGAAATGAGACACACACAGACACCCCGCTGCCTCGTTTTTCCACGAGAACAAGGCCAGGAAATGAATCCGGCTCCACCAGCAAAGCGAACATGCCAGCCGGGGAAGGAGGGGGGGAATGAGGGAGGGAGGCTGCCAGAAGCGGCCCATCCGTAATGGCGGCGATAAGGTTTGCTTTTGTTCTTCTGGGTCTTATTTAATCATCCCCGTCGCGTTTGTGATTTCCCCGATCTGCGCACTCCATCGCCGGGCTTTCATGTCCCGGCTCCCGGCTGCGGGGCCCTTGTGAAGAGGGCCTTGTTCAAACCCACGTGCCTGCCGCTCGGGGCCCCCGGGGCTTGCAATATGCATGTAGGGAGCCGGGGTCCGGAGGAGGGGGAGAGATATCAAAGGGCTCCCCGTCTTGTGTATTTTATAATTCATTGCATAGCTAAGCTGCGGAATACATTTCCACTAACAAGCTCCGAGGCGGTATTTGGATAGAAGGCATTGCCAAGATGACGCTGGAGGATTCCGGTCTAGACCTCCGGTAGGTTCCTCCCTGCATTCTAATGTGCGTCTGCGGAGAGACTTCATTCTCTTGCTAGCGAATCCATACCATTTTGGGTGATTTTTAAGAAATTTCTGCCACTTGGATGTACAGCATGCCCTTTAATCGGTTTATATTAGCCACCAAGTCATTAAAGTGCCATGTAACAAAGAGGAAAGTGTTGTGTAACAAAATAGCACCTGCCTCTTTCAATGGAGACGTTCCTTTATTTAGATCAGGCACGGGCAAACTACCCACTAAGTTCTTGTGGGTTTTTTTGGGCTATATGGCCATGTTCTAGAGGCATGGCCTCATGACGTTTTGCCTGCATCTATGGCAAGCATCCTCAGAGGTAGTGAGGTCTGTTGGAGTTTGGAAAATGGGTTTATGTATCTGTGGAATGACTGGGGTGGGGCAAAGAGCTCTTCTCTGCTGGAGCTAGGTGTGAATGTTTCAACTGACCACCTTCATTAGCATTGGTGGTCCCTCTGGAGACTTGTCCACAGCTTCATGGTACACGGTAGACTCCTGCAGAAGTGAGAGGATCCCTCTTGTCCTTTGCTGAACGTAGCATTTGTTGGTTTTTCTTGGTGGGTCTGTAGATAGTTTGTATGTTGTGTTTCCTCATCAGTTTCCCTCTGCGGTCAGTGGTTCCCTTGATGTATGGCAGGAACACTTTTCCTCTGGGTGGATCTTCATCTGTACTCTCGTGGGTGGATGTTCATCTGTACCGTACACAGCTGTGGACAAGTCTCCATAGGGACCACCAAACACAGCAGCATTGCCCAAACACAAATCAAGGAACATGAAAGGCACTGCAGACTAACTCAACCAGAAAAGTCAGCCATAGCAGAATACCTGAGGAACCAGCCTGGACAAAGCATATTATTTGAGAACACAGAAATTCTGGACCACACCAACAACCACCATGTCAGACTACACAGAGAAGCCATTGAAATCCACACGCATGTGGACAATTTCAACAGAAAGGAGGAAACCATGAAAATGAACAAAATCTGGCTACCAGTATTAAAAAACTCTAAAATCACAACAGCAAAACAGCAGAGAGGAAACAACCAGGCACATCTTAACACCTCTCAACAAAAGATTTCCCCAGGCTCAGCCAGCTCTTCAAATGCTAATGAAGGTGGTCAATTGAAACATTCACACCTAGCTCCAGCAGAGAAGAGCTCTTTGCCCCACCCTAGTCATTCCACAGATATATAAACCCATTTTCCAAACTCCAACAGACCTCACTACCTCTGAGGGTGCTTGCCATAGATGCAGGCAAAACGTCAGGAGAAAATGCCTCTAGAACATGGCCATATAGCCACAAGAACCTAGTGATTCCAGCCATGAAAGCCTTCGACAAACTACCCACTGTTAGGAATTGTGCAAATTGAAGTCCAAAACACCTGGAGGGCCAAAGTTTGCCCATGCTTGGTCTATACTCTTCTGGCAGGTCACTCCACAGTCATAGAAAGTCAGGAAATTGGCATTAAATGCTATGTTGCTGTGAGTTTCCCAGGCTGTGTGTTCATGCTCCAGAAGCATTCTCTTGTGACATTTCGCCACATCTATGGAAGGCATCCTCAGAGGTTTTGAGATCTGCTGGAAACTTACTTACTTAGGCGATCCCTCATTTTTATTTATTATTTATTTCGGTTACTTCTACCCCACCCTTCTCACCCCGAAGGGGACTCAGGGCGGCTTACGAAAGCAATGCACAATTCAATGCCCACATCACATAACAGCAATAAAACAAAATAACATCAATTAACAATTAACAACAATTCTTGCATTACAACCATAAAACCAATACAAACCAATTTCTCTTCATTGACGGTCAGCGTTTGCTATCTCATAGTTCAAATTCTAATTCCACAATTGTCAGTCCTGTCAGTCCTATTTGTCTGGTTGTCCTTATCTAGTTGTCAGATTGCCCAAAGGCCTGGTCCCACAACCACGTCTTTACCTTCCTCTTGAAGGAGAGGAGAGATGTTGATGCCCTAATTTCCCCCAGGAGTGAGTTCCACAAGTGAGGGGCTACCACTGAGAAGGCCCTGCTCCTCGTCCCCACCAACCTCACTTGTGATAGCGGTGGGGTCAAGAGCAGGGCCTCTACGTCCCACCCCTCTACGTCCGGGGTGGGACGTAAAGGGAGATACATTCAGACAGATACACTCGACCAGAACCATACAAGGTTTTGTAGGTCAAAACCAGCACCTTGAATTGTGCTCGGAACTGAATCGGCAGCCAGTGGAGCTGACACAGCGGGGGGGGGGGGGGGTGCTCCCTGTATGTCGTTCCGGTGAGCAATCTGGCTGCCGCTCGCTGGACCAGTTGAAGTTTCCGAACAGTCTTCAAGGGCAACCCCACGTAGAGTGCGTTGCAGTAGTCTATTTGGGATGTAACAAGAGCATGGGCCACTGTGGCCAGATCAGACTTCCTGAGGTATGGGTGCAACTGGTGCACAAGTTTTAGTTGTGCAAAAGCTCTCCCGGCCACCGCTGAGACCTGGGGTTCCAGGCTCAGCGATGAGTCCAGGATCACTCCCAAGCTGCGAACCTGCGTCTTCAGGGGGAGTGTGACCCCGTCCAGCACAGGCTGTCACCCTATGCCCTGTTCGGCCTTACGACTGACCAGGAGGACCTCTGTCTTGTCTGGATTCAGTTTCAATTTGTTAGCTCTCATCCAGTCCGACACAGCAGCTAAACACCGATTCAAGGTCTGGACAGCCTCCTTGGTGACAGGTGAGAAGGATAGTCTTCCAAGATCAGTGTACTGGTGGGTCCGTAGGTGACTGTGGAGCCCTCTTCTTGACCTGCATCTTCTCCCGCAGTGAGGGCATCGGATTCCAGGTGGAAGGCGGATTCCCAGTTGGGGTTGCCTTGACACGCCTTCCTCTTGGCACATTTCTCTCTTTCGCCCTCATTCGTGCCTCTTCAAATTCTGCAGCACTGCTGGTCACAGCTGACCTCCAGCTAGAGCTCTCAAGGGCCAGGGCTTCCCAGTTCTCGGTGTCTATGCCACAGTTTTTAAGGTTGGCTTTGAGCCCTTTCGCCCTTGGCATTATCACAAGCTAGTCTCATACCACTCCCCGGATTCAAACCTGCGACCTTTCGGTCAGCAAGTTCAGCAGCTCAGCAGTTTATCCCACTGCACCAATGGAGGCTCCCAAGATTAAATAAACAGTATTGAAAAACTCTAAAATCAGGACAGTAAACAAAGTGCATCTAGGTACCAGTCAGGTGGGCTTGGACGATGGATTCCTCTGTGTCAGAATGGGGTTGGACTGGATGGCCCTTGGGGTCTCCTCCAGCTTTATGAATCTGCCATGATGGTGGTTGGACTGAGAGGTCTTAATGCGCTTAAGAAGAAAGCCTTAAGTGCTTATAACTCAGGTAGGCTCCTTGAGAAAGATACGGTCTTCTGGGTTTCCTTTCCACAGTCGAATACGCTGCTGCCTGGGAGTGTGGTGGAGCCTCTTTCCTGGAAGATTTCAACCAGAAGGGCCTTTTTTTGGAAGGTTCTGTATTTTACCATCATTGCTATGCATCCTGTGTGTTTTACCTAGCTATAATTGCTGTTTTATAGGATTTCCTATTGGTTGTTTCCTAGTTTTTGGTGATATAAATAGTTTAGGAAAGTAGCATGATTTGTTCCTTTGCTGTATTGCATTTTAGTGCATCTCACGAGCCAGGTGGGGTTGTGTATTGTGAGAAAGGGAGGAGATACACAGGGAACATAAGTGCAGACACATCGTTGCCGCACGCAAAGGTGGACTGGGGATTTAAAGGGCTCTCCCTGTCAACTGAGGTCTTGAGATTGACCAAGGAGAGGGGATCAAGGTAATCCCCAGTAGGATCCACCCATTTTTCTCCAGAAAGTAGGGAATTTTTCCAATGCCTAGGATCTGGAGAAAAGTGAGTGGGGTCCCTCTAGATCAGGTATGGGCAACTTGGGCTCTCCAGGTGTTTTGGACTTCAATGCCCACAATTCCTAACAATCTCAGGCTCTTTCCTTTTCCCCCTCGGCCACTTAAGGCCTGAGGCTATTGGGAATGGTGGGAGTTGAAGTCCAAAACACCTGGAAGGCCCAAGTTGGCCCATGCCTTCTATGTGATGCAGCAGCAAAGATCAAGTATGGGCAACTTGGGCTCTCCAGGTGTTTTGGACTTCAATACCCACAATTCCTAAGAATCATAGAATCAAAGAGTTGGAAGAGACCTCATGGGCCATCCAGTCCAACCCCATTCTGCCAAGAAGCAGGAATATTGCATTCAAATCACCCCTGACAGATGGCCATCCAGCCTCTGTTTAAAAGCTTCCAAAGAAGGAGCCTCCACCACACTCCCTCCGGGGCAGAGAGTTCCACTGCTGAACAGCTCTCACAGTCAGGAAGTTTTTCCTCATGTTCAGATTGAATCTCCTTTCTTGTAGTTTGAAGCCATTGTTCCATTGCGTCCTAGTCTCCAAGGAAGCGGAAGACAAGCTTGCTCCCTCCTCCCTGTGGCTTCCTCTCACATATTTATACATGGCTATCATATCTCCTCTCAGCCTTCTCTTCTTCGGGCTAAACATGTCCAGCTCCTCAAGCCGCTCCTCGTAGGACTTGTTCTCCAGACCCCTGATCATTTTAGTCGCCCTCCTCTGGACACATTCCAGCTTGTCAATATCTCTCTTGAATTGTGGTGCCCAGAATTGGACACAATCTCAGGCTTTCCTTTTTCCCCTCAGCCACTTAAGGCCTGAGGCTGTTAGGAATGGTGGGAGTTGAAGTCCAAAACACCTGGAAGGCCCAAGTTTGCCCATACCTTCTATGTGACGCTGCACCAAAAAAAAAAAAAACAACAACAATGGGATTTTGGCCTGCATCAATAGGAGTGTATTGTCTAGATCTAGGGAAGTCTGTTCTGCTTTGGTTAGAGCACACCTGGAATATTGTGTCCAGTTCTGGGCACCACAATTGAAGGGAGATGTTGATAAGCTGGAATGTGTCCAGAGGAGGGCAACTAAAATGATCAAGGGTCTGGAGAACAAGCCCTATGAGGAGCGGCTTAAGGGGCTGGGCATGTTTAGCCTGAAGAAGAGAAGGCTGAGAGGAGACAGGATAGCCGTGTATAAGTATGTGAGAGGAAGTCCTAGGGAGGAGGGAACAAGTTTGTTTTCTGCTGCCATGGAGACTAGGATGTGGAGCAATGGCTTCAAACTCTAAGAAAGGAGATTCCACCTGAACATTAGGAAGACATTCCTGACTGTGATTGCTGTTCAGCAGTGGAACTCTCTGCCCCGGAGTGTGGTGGAGGCTCCTTCTTTGGACGCTTTTAAACAGAGGATGGCCATCTGTCAGGAGGTGTTTTGAATACAATTTTCCTGCTTCTTGGCAGAATGGCTGGATGGCCCATGAGGTCTTTTCCAACTCTATGATTCTAGATTCAGGACTCTCCAAGGTGAAAGATTGTGCATCCATTTTTTTAAAGTCCCAAAGAACTGTCCTCCTTTTATGCCCTAGTCTTTATTTTTGTTTTGTTTATGTTTGTTTATATCCCACATTTTCTCTCCATAAGGAGATTCAAAGTGGCTAACATTTAAAGGACAGAAGACATTATGAGAGCCATATACAAAGAGGTGAGAGGAAGTCATAGGGAGGAGGGAGCAAATTTGTTTTCTGCTGCTCTGGAGACTCAGATGCAATGGAACAATGGCTTCAAACTCCAAGAAAGGAGATTCCATCTGAACATGAGGAAGAACTTCCTGACTGTGAGAGCCGTTCAGCAGTGGAACTCTCTGCCCCAGAGGGAGTGTGGTGGAGGCTCCTTCTTTGGACGCTTTTAAACAGAGGCTGGATGGGGGCGCTTTGAATGCAATATTCCTGCTTCTTGGCAGAATGGGGTTGGACTGGATGGCCCACCAAGTAGAATCATAGAATCAAAGAGTTGGAAGAGACCTCAAGGGCCATCCAGTCCAACCCCCTGCCAAGAAGCAGGAATATTGCATTCAAATCACCCCTGACAAATGGCCATCCAGCCCCTGCTTAAAAGCTTCCAAAGAAGGAGCCTCCACCACACTCCGGGGCAGAGAGTTCCACTGCTGAACGGCTCTCACAGTCAGGAAGTTCTTCCTAATGTTCAGATGGAATCTCCTCTCTTGTAGTTTGAAGCCATTGTTCCGCGTCCTAGTCTCCAAGGAAGCAGAAAACAAGCTTGCTCCCTCCTCCCTGTGGCTTCCTCTCACATATTTATACATGGCTATCATATCTCCTCTCAGCCTTCTCTTCTTCAGGCTAAACATGCCCAGTTCCCTAAGCCGCTCCTCATAGGGCTTGTTCTCCAGACCCTTGATCATTTTAGTCGCCCTCCTCTGGACACATTCCAGCTTGTCAATATCTCTCTTGAATTGTGGTGCCCAGAATTGGACACAATATTCCAGATGTGGTCTAACCAAAGCAGAATAGAGGGGTAGCATTACTTCCTTAGATCTAGACACTATGCTCCTATTGATGCAGGCCAAAATCCCATTGGCTTTTTTTGCCGCCACATCACATTGTTGGCTCATGTTTAACTTCCTGTCCACGAGGACTCCAAGATCTTTTTCACACGTACTGCTCTCGAGCCAGGCATTGTCCCCCATTCTGTATCTTTGCATTTCATTTTTTCTGCCAAAGTGGAGTATCTTGCATTTGTCACTGTTGAACTTCATTTTGTTAGTTTTGGCCCATCTCTCTAATCTGTCAAGATTGTTTTGAATTCTGCTCCTATCCTCTGGACTATTGGCTATCCCTCCCAATTTGGTGTCGTCTGCAAACTTGATGATCATGCCTTCTAGCCCTTCATCTAAGTAAAGTAGATCTCTTCCAACTCTATGATTCTATGATTAAATTTTTTTTATGCTGATTGAACAATGCTGGGTTGGTTGGCAATGCGCCCACCTCTGTGGATATATCTTTAGCATGGCACATTGTGAATCTGCTACAAGTTTCAGTTTGGATGCCAAAAAGGGGCTCTGTAACATGCTGGATCCCTTCCCAGCACCCTGGACAGCACTCTCCAAGCAAAAGCCTGGCATTCATCACAATTGTCTCACTCTCTGCTTTAATCAGACCTGACCAGGAGTCATACTGTGTCGTGTCCTGGGCACCACAATTCAAGAAGGAGATTGATGAGCTCGGATATGGTCCACGGGAGAGCAACTAAAATTGCCAAAGGACTGGAAACTATAAATCCCTCTGAGTACATTTGGCTTTGAGAAGAGGAGGTTAAGAGAGGACATGAGAGCTGTTTTTAAGTGTTTGAAAGGAAGTCACAATGAGGAAGGGGCAATCTTGTGGGGTTCCTCAGGGGGCCATTCTCTCCCCTCTCTTGTTTAACATCTCTATGCGACCACTTGCTCAGCTGGTTCAAGGTTTTGGGCTGGAGTGTTACCAGTACGCTGATGACACTCAGCTGGTGCTGAGGATGGAGGGCCGATTGGACTCTGTACCCAATTATTTCCATCAGTGCCTCAACGCCATTACTGGATGGCTGCGTGCCAGCAGGTTGAGGGTAAATCCAGCAAAGACGGAGATCCTATGGCTGGGTGGACCGGGCAGTGGGGACATCCAGCTGCCTACCCTGGATGGCAAGGCGCTACGCCGTCATCGTTGGTCAAGAGTCCGGGAGTCCTTTTGGACCCTCTGCTGAAGATGGAGGCCCAGGTCTCCACCATGAGCAGAACCACCTTCTTTCACCTGCGGCAAGCTAGACGGCTGGACCCCTCCCTGTCCAGGGATAACCTAGCTACGGTGATCCAGGCCACGGTCATCTCAAGACTGGACTACTGTAATGCCCTCTACATTGGCCTTCCTCTGTCGGTGATCCGGAAGCTCAAGTTGGTACAAAATGCAGCTGCTCGGCTTCTTGTGGGAATTCCAATGAGATGCCACATCACCCCAATCTTACTCCAGCTGCATTGGTTACCAATTGAGCACCGGATCACTTTCAGAGGGATGGTACTCACCTTTAAGGCCTTGCATGGTCTGTGGCTGATGTACCTGAGGGACTGCCTCACCCCCTCCCAACCCCAGAGATCCCTCTGTTCTGAGGACCAAGATCTATTAGAAATTCCCAGTGTCAAGACCTTGCGTCCAACAGCAACCAGACGCAGAGCCTTCGCAGCAGTGGCACCCTCACTCTGGAATACTCTGCCACCTGAAGTCCGTGCTTTGCGGGACTTACCAGCTTTCCGCAGGGCATGGAAGACATACCTGTTTCGACAGGTCTTTGATCTTTGATATTGTTGTTTTTAAATTGTTTTAAATTGTTTTTAAATTGTGTTCGATTTTAGCCTGTTCCTGTAAGCTGCTCCGAGCCCCAGGGGAGTGGCGGCATATAAGTTCGAATAATAAATAAATAAATAAATAAGATTGTTTTGTGCGTATTTGGCGACTAAGACACGGAGGCATGGTGATGGGACTCAGCCTGTGTGTGAACCTGAGCCTGAATCTCTGATTGTATTGCCTAATGCTGATGTCAATGTTGATGCTAATGTTGATGTTAATGTTGTTGGGCCTAGTTTGGATAGTGAGGCTGAAGTGATCAATGAGGACGAAGCTCAAGATGGAGACATTTTGGGCATTAAAAATCCTATAAGCTTTGATTTAGAGGTTTCAAGGGAAAAGCCAAGTTCTCATGAGAAAGTTTCTGTCAGACCGAGAGAAGAAAATTCACTCCCTTTTCCTCCTGGCCTGAGCTTGCAAGATAACTTGACACCTGGTCGGGTCAATGACAATAGCCGCAGTTTGGAGATAAGCCAGAACCGCAGGGAGACTCAATGTTTATGTAGGTCCGAGAGAATCCGACAACTGAAACCAAAGATTAGAGTTAGCTGGAATCAGTTTTTTTGGGATTTAAGAGTGGCCGTGAGGGGGATTTCCTCAGACCAAGCATCATTTAGTATTAAGTACAAACCTCCCGGGTTTTCCAGTTTCCAGTGGTCTGGTCTCTAAGGGAATTTCTGGCTTCAAGTGAGAATTAGCTGGGGCTAATCTGTTCATGGATTTCTATTAAGAGTTGTTTGGACATTACTGTTTTGGATTCTCTGCAAGCTTATTGGACATTGATGTTTGCTCTTTCATTTTGGCTTTTTTACCTTTGGACTTCAATCTATTTTATATTCATCTTTCAATAAAAAGGATTGTATTTTTCCTAAACCAAGGGGTGGTGTATTAATGACAAGAGGGCCCTGTTTCCAACTCCGGAGTGCAACACATGGATTCAAACTGCAGAAAAAGAGATTCCCCTTAAACATTAGGGAAAACTTCCTAATAGTGCGAGCTATTCGATGGTGGAATAGGCTGTCTGAGAGTTCAGTGGTTTTCAAGCTGGATGGCTATCTGTCAGGAAGGCTCGGTGTGTGTCTTGCTGGAGGGTAGAAAGGAGGTGAACTGGATGGCATTGGTGTCCCTAATGTTAGAGCATGTAAAAAAAAAATTAGTGGATGAGTGTGTTAATTGAAAAATGCTGATTGGTTGGGCTATACCCCAGAAGCTAGCTGAGCCTGGGAGTGTTGGCAACGGTTACATATTTAGGGTTTAGCTGTGGAAGAGCTTACAGAGAGAGACAGTTCTTGCTTCATGAGCTGCTGGAAGAAGATCTTCCACATGGACACCTAAATACCATCTGAATTTCTCCCAAAGAACATTGTGTGAGTCAGTGCAACTGTTTTCATGACTCCATATACGTTTTTGGGGGACGGTAGCCAGCTCAGCTCACTCTGAGCTGGGTTGCCATGGAAAAAGGGGCAGAGCCAACTGCCACTTGGCAGGGAAGGCATTTTAAAAATGGTCAGTCTGTAGTCTGAGAACTGCAAGAAAGGCTGGTTCTACAGTGTTGAGAATCAGGGAAGCAGTCTGTAGTTAGAGAACTACAGGGAAAGGCTGGTTTTACTGTGTTGAGAACCAGGAAGGTTTAGGCTTTTAGCCTGTGTGGTTTAGATAGGTCAAGTTGACTTATTTAGATTAGTAGTTAGTGTATGAGCAAAAAGGGGGAGAGAACCCCAGTAAGCATCTTTACTGCAACAGAAATAACATAGGGAAAGAATAAGCTGGTACCTGAAGTGAACTGTTAAGGAAAGAAACACAGTTTGAAGAAAAATAAGTTTAAAACCTATTTAGTGGAAGGAACAGTCCTCTCAAGAGTTGTTTTATGAAATGTTATAAATGTAACCTCTAAAGAAATGTGCCTCTAGGAGTTAAGAAACATTGAAACCATTAAGCTTCTTCTATACTTCAATAAACTTGTTACAGTTTCTCTTAAAGCCAAGTCTCTGTTATGAATACTTTCAACGCAAGCCACGCTACACATTAAAGAAAGACCAACAAAGTATTACAAGCTATTAGATGTGTTATCAATTTTATAAATCCATTACAAATAGTAGGAGACCCTGATAAATCAGTGATGGCCCTACTGCTTCTGGTGTCGTCTTTACGAAGTGGTAGTGTCTGTTACAATCCAGAGCAGGAAACGAGGACCTAAGATAACTATCCACCACACTTCACTGTGAAAAAAAATCCTTTTTTATTGAAGAAAAATGATTACAAAATAAAGGAGAAATGCAAAGTCAAAAGCCACAGCAAAATCAGCAAACATGAATGTCCATGAACAAGATCAAAACCCAAAGCCACACTGTAAAATACTGGAACTTGTTAGCAATCCACTAACCGTACTTGGTGTCCTAGAAATCTTTCAAGACGATGGTCAGGGAAACCGGGAGAACTGCCAAGGTCTTCATCAATCTAAAACGATGCCTGAACTGAAAAGTCAGCCCGGCGGAAGGCACTTAAAGCCGAGGAATTGGTTTCGTGATACGCCTCCCTGCTTTGAAGCCGTTGTTTGTATTTCTTTTAATCTGGAAGACCTTCGCAAGCTGAGTGATTTACTCCTGTCTTGCCAGATCTGGCCCCTTCTATTCTCATTAAGGTTCCCAGGTGCAGAAGGGAGTGAAAGGTCATGGCTTCCCTCTGAAACATTCTCATGAACACTGGTACTTTCATTTCCCAAATCTACAGAAGTTTCTTCCTCACTAATTTCAGGAGCATTGACATCAAGAAGTACATTTTCATTAGCATCAGTAAATATATTTTCATTAGCATCAGGAGGTATGAACAGAGAATCAGGTTCAAACTCAGGCTGAACCCCAACAGTGTCGTTACAAATTGGTGGCATCATTGCACGTTGCTCTGCATTAAAAAGAGGAAACTCCTTGTTCTTTACTGATCATTTGCATGGTATATTTTCTTTCTCTGGCAAGACAGTGTGTGGACTGATAAAAATGTGAACTACGTGTGATTTTCATTTCACCACATCTAGCAACTATAGGGTTGGGTTGTTGTGTGGAGAACTCTTGGGTTCTCTGATTCCAGGCGTGACTTCCTGTCTTCCGTCCTTAACATCCTGTCTTCCATCTCTCTTTGCAGACTCTTCTCCAGAAGCTCAACCCAAATATATCAAAGGAGGGAAACGTTATGGAAGGCGGTCCTTACCGGAGTTTCAGCAGTCCGTGGAGGAGTTTGCAGAGGTGACAGTCATCAAACCCCTGGATGAGGAAGGCCAGCCATCACACATCCCCAACGATGACTGTGATGAGGTAAGGATTTCCTCGCACCCAGGATAGATTTGACAAAAAGGAGGAAGGTGTGCAACACGGCTGAATGTTTCTCCTTATTGTCAATCATGTTTGAATGTATCTTATTATCATTGTGCATTTGTCATCACGGAGCCTTCTTCCTTCTTGACACTAGAGACATATTTGAACTCATGCCTCTTGATTTATGGGGTTGACAACTTTTATTTTTTTTTAATTTATGTCACTTTTCTCTCGCCCATTTCAGCCCAAAGGCGACTCAGGGTGGCGTACAAATCGGCAACAATTAGATGCCATATATAAATACATACATCAGTTAAAAGCAAAAAAATACATCATAAAACATTTAAAAACCATAGAAACAATTGTTGTTTCCCCTCTGTTGTTTTGCTGCTGTAATTTTTGAGTTTTTTAATACTGGTAGCCAGATTTTGTTCATTTTCATGGTTTCCTCCTTTCTGTTGAAGTTGTCCACATGCTTGTGGATTTCAATGGTTTCTCTGTGTAGTCGGACATGGTAGTTGTTACAACAGCAAAACAACAGAGAGGAAACAATCAGGGACAGCTAATCACCTCTCAACAAAATATTCTCCCAGGCACTAACAAGCCACACCAAAAAACTGCCAGGCCATCAACTGCTAATCAAGGTGGTCAGTTGAAACATTCACACCTACCTCCAACAGACAAGAGTTCTTTGCCCCACCCTGGTCATTCCACAGATATATAAAACCAATTTTCCTAGTTCAGATCTCAATACCTCTGTGGATGCTTGCCATAGATGCAGGCGAAACGTCAGGAGAGAATGCCTCTAGAACATGGCCATTTAGCCCAAAAAAACCTACAATAACCCAGTGATTTCGGCCATGAAAGCCTTCGACAATACATAGAGTTAGAGATGTTTGGAGAGTCAGTTTGGGTCAGCAATGGAGACTCAAGTCAGTGACTTAAATTAATAGGCTCTGGGTGCTGCATTGCTTTAAACTGAACTGTTTTTAATAGCTTTCTCATCTTTTTCTAATTGCATTTTATGTTCCTGAGTACACATTGGAATTGCTTTAATACTGTGAATCATTTAATTCCATTTTAATGTTCCTCTTCTGTACATTTTTAGTACAATTTTATAAAATTGTAAGCCTCCTCAAGTCCCAATTTTGGGAGAAAAGCGGGATATGAATAAATATAATAATTGTAATTGGGATTAGAAGGGAGAAACATGAATATTGAAGGGAGGAAGATGAATCAGGGACATAAGGAGGTTGAGAGATTAGAGAAATAGGAATGTGCAAGTTGGAAAATATGAGAGGGAGGTGAATAGTTTGGGTCAATTAGGCTGTTGTTACGAATTGTGGAAGTCCAAAACACCTGGAGGGCCAAAGTTGGTCCAGGCCTGCTTTGGAGACACCAGCTGCCACTCTTTCCAGCCCTGGTTGTCCCAAATATGTGACATTCCTGAGAAATGACTCCACTCTTAGAACCAAGAGATTTTTGCTTCAGCTCTGATAATTCAGACACCACATTGTGTTCCCTGTTGTTGCTACATTATTTGCTTGCAAAGATTATCTTAAAAGAGATTAAACAAACAATTCTCCAAGATGTTGCTCACTTCTACAGTGTTCCCTTTGTGCTCCATGGCTCTGGGACTGGTTTGTGCTACTAACCCTTCCACCGATCACATTACAGCTTGAGTTGTAGTCTTACAAGGTCTTTCTCCTTCTCTGACAAAGAGTTTGATGCCCCAACCAGACTACAAATCCCAGGATTCCAGAGCATGGAACCATAGCCATTAAAGTGTGTCCAACTGCATTAATTCTATACTACAGATGCATCATAGAATAGAATCATAGCGTTGGAAGAGACCTCATGGGCCATCCGGTCCAACCCCATTCTGCCATGAAGCAGGAATATTGCATTCAAATCACCCCTGACAGATGGCCATCCAGCCTCTGTTTAAAAGCCTCCAAAGAAGGAGCCTCCACCACACTCCAGGGTAGAAAGTTCCACTGCTGAACGGCTCTCACAGTCAGGAAGTTCTTCCTAATGTTCAGGTGGAATCTCCTTTCTTGTAGTTTGAAGCCATTGCTACACATCCTAGTCTCCAGGGAAGCAGAAAACAAGTTCACTCCCTCCTCCTTATGACTTCCTCTCACCTATTTATACATGGCTATCATGTCTACTCTCAGCCTTCTCTTCTTCAGGCTAAACATGCCCAGCTCTTTAAGCCGCTCCTCATAGGACACAATGGAACCATGGCTTCAAACTACAAGAAAGGAGATTCCATCTGAACACGAGGAAGAACTTCCTGACTCTGAGAGCCGTTCAGCAGTGGAACTCTCTGCCCCGGAGTGTGGTGGAGGCTCCTTCTTTGGAAGCTTTTAAACAGAGGCTGGATGGCCATCTGTCGGGGGTGATTTGAATGCAATATTCCTGCTTCTTGGCAGAATGGGGTTGGACTGGATGGCTCATGAGGTCTCTTCCAACTCTTTGATTCTATCGGAGTGTGGTGGAGGCTTTTAAACAGAGGCTGGATGGCCATCTGTCAGGGGTGATTTGCATACAGTATTCCTGCTTCTTGGCAGAATGGGGTTGGACTGGATGGCCCATGAGGTCTCTTCCAACTCTTTGATTCTATCGGAGTGTGGTGGAGGCTCCTTCTTTGGAAGCTTTTAAACAGGGGCTGGATGGCCATCTGTCGGGGGTGATTTGAATGCAATATTCCTGCTTCTTGGCAGAATGGGGTTGGACTGGATGGCCCGTGAGATCTCTTCCAACTCTTTGATTCTATCGGAGTGTGGTGGAGGCTTTTAAACAGAGGCTGGATGGCCATCTGTCAGGGGTGATTTGCATGCAGTATTCCTGCTTCTTGGCAGAATGGGGTTGGACTGGATGGCCCATGAGGTCTCTTCCAACTCTTTGATTCTATCGGAGTGTGGTGGAGGCTCCTTCTTTGGAAGCTTTTAAACAGGGGCTGGATGGCCATCTGTCGGGGGTGATTTGAATGCAATATTCCTGCTTCTTGGCCGAATGGGGTTGGTCTGGATGGCTCATGAGGTCTCTTCCAACTCTTTGATTCTATCAGAGTGTGGTGGAGGCTTTTAAACAGAGGCTGGATGGCCATCTGTCAGGGGTGCTTTGAATGCAATATTCCTGCTTCTTGGCAGAATGGGGTTAGACTGGATGGCCCATGAGGTCTCTTCCAACTCTAAGATTCTGTGATTCTATGTATTTGCCTCAGGAATCCTTCCCTCCGTCTTGCGGTCTCGTCGCTTCCAAGCACCTTTGAGTTCCTTTGAAGGCCTTTAATCCCCAGATCTGATGCTTCTGCGGATTCTGTGGACAGATTCCCAGGTTGTTTCTTTCTAACTCAGCAGCTCTGTGTTTCCGTAATAACTCTCTTTGGCTTTGCAAAAGAGAAGGGCAGGCGGGGCGTAATTGCACGGAAGCAACAATGGAAATTAGCTGCAGGCTTCTGGCTCCGGAGACAAGGCAAGCCTTGCCCTTTTTTGTGCAGTGGTCAGCTTGTTCTTTCCTGCCCTCTGCACATCCTTCCCGGCTTTGACTCCGGGCCAACCCATGTGCCAGAACAAGGGCACAATTATTCTATCTGATGGCCGCAACCTGTTCCCAGTGGAACGGCACATTTTGAGGATGTTGTTATCAGGGCTTGTGGGCCGCTTCTCCTCCCAATGATTGAATGCTGGCAATTGACTTGCGAGGTTGTCCTTTTGGCTCTTGCGCCCGATAAAAACGTGTCATCTTGATGCGCCATTCCCTGCAGGTTTCTTCCAGCTCTCTGGAGACGGCTTGATAAAAAGATGGCGGAAAGGGTCAATATTTCCATAACTCCTGGGTTGAGTAGCATGTTAACAGATAAGGACCGGTTCAAGCCAGCTTGTCTATTGCAGCGGTGCCGAGATGGTGTGAATAGACTCCGTTCCATTGAATAGTATTGAACTGGCTGTCAGGGTTTCCCCAGTAACTGATTGATTGATTTCATTAAACCTCCCAGTTTAAATTGTCTGGGCAGCGGGTGAGAAATGATTTAATAACACAAACCGCAAAGTGACAGGAGAACAATGACTGCAAGGCATCCGGCGATGAAGCCTCCGTCAAAGCAGCAGCAGGAATTGGAAAGAAACAAGGCCATGCCAATTCAAACTGATGTTTTTCTCTTTTATTCATTTGTTTATTTTATTTCAGTGGTACTCAATCAACCCCATAATACAGTTACTCATGTTGTCGTGACCCCCATGTTGTTTGGCCCATTCTTTATTGATCCAATCTCTAGGTTTTTCCGAGTTCTGACTATTCAGTTCCTGGTACACGTAATGTTATGAATGACTCTTCAATGATTATTATGTTATGAATGACTCTTCAATGATTTTAAAGCATAGGTTCTTTTTATTGCAATTTCCAGCATGAGAGGGTATATCAGATTACAGAAAACATTTAGACAAAGAATGACATTGGACATACAGACATACAGATTCTATGCAACTACATTGGATTCACAATTACATTGGTTAACAAACAAACATAGGGGAATTACATTTCCACTCAACATTCACACACATGAACACGCATTCATCCACATGCATCCAAATATTACCATATCAGTTCTTGTGGGTTTTTTCGGGCTATATGGCCATGTTCTAGAGGCATTTCTCCTGACGTTTCGCCTGCATCTATGGCAGGCATCCTCAGAGGGATGGCCTCAGAGGCCTCTAGAACATGGCCATATAGCCCGAAAAAACCCACAAGAACTGAGTGATTCCGGCCATGAAAGCCTTCGACAATACATTATTACCATATCATTTTCTCCCTCCTTGGAGAAGCACCTCAAGGAAGTATTAACGCCACCGAAATGGGACCACCAAAAACTGTAAGGAACCTCCGACAATGCTAATTAAACTGCCACCATAATGTAAAAAGACTCTGGTATTAAAGTCTCTGTTAGTCCCTGTTTGCGTTGTGAGGTAATTTTGGTAGAGTGGAATGCACCGAACGTAAAATCAATGGAGCTGAGGCAGTTTTTAAAATAACAAAGAGAACAAGTTTATTGTTGAAACAAAGCTTGTGGTTGCAATATAAAGATGTTCAGCTTGGCATATACTAGATGGTTACAATATGGAGAGGTTATGCTTGGCATATACTTGATGGTTACAATATGACTTGGTAGAGATACAATTCAGGCTTTGGATGTTACACTTATAAACTCTTGCTGTAGTGAAGGATTTATTATTCAGTGTTCCCTGCTGTGAATATTCTCACGGTTTGACCTATACTGGATCAAATAATAGAACTCCAGTCTTCCACCGACTGGCAATCGAACAAAGCCTCTGTTAGTTCTTTTAAACTAAAGAAATCTAACAAAGTTTTACCCTTCAGCTCCCTAGCTGAAGAAATATTCACGAACACTAACTAAAACTACACTTCTTCACTCCTCAGAGTCTCTTCCCTGACTCTGCTACTCTTTCAGAGTCCTTATCCGACTCTGCTCTCACTCTCAGGGTCTCTTCCTCCTGACTGAAACTTAACTGTCACTTTCAAACCTTTTTCTCTCTAAGCTCCTCCCACCTCCTCTTCTGCCTTGTTTCCATGGCAACATGTCTCTCACAGCTGGGCCGCTTCAGCCACAGGCAACC
Source organism: Anolis sagrei (assembly GCF_037176765.1). Classification (NCBI taxonomy): domain Eukaryota; kingdom Metazoa; phylum Chordata; class Lepidosauria; order Squamata; family Anolidae; genus Anolis; species Anolis sagrei. Next base: position 339,854,202 of record NC_090021.1, read on the forward strand.
AATGTAAAACACAAATACAGATTTAAACACATTATAATAAACACTTCTGTACACACCTGTAAGGCCAGACCCTGCTTTCCTGCAGCCTGCCAATGCAGAGTTTCAAAACTTCCATAACGCCATAACTTCAAAATGCTGAGATGCCAAAACTTCTTTCCCTAAGAACAGTGCCAAGGACCAGACCTCTGTTTTCCATACAGCAGAACCTGATTCCCTGCACAAAATCCAAGACTCCAAAAGCGCACTTCTTCCTCTTCCCTTGAGAAAGAAGCCCCAAAGTGTCCAGAATCATGCTTTCCCATAGCATATCTGGCACTCTCTGAATACACCACCTCTGTCCTTCCCATGGAGCAGAGCATGGCGGGTGGAACAGACTCCTCAGTCTGCCACGATTTGAGCATTATTAGCCTGAGTCTTTTATAGGAATATTCTGCTGATGTCGTCCCAAAGTTGTAAATTAATCATAGACGTCTTCCATCCTGGATCCATCCCAGTTCCTGGCCAGATGTTGATCTTCTTGATCGGTTTTGATCTTATGTTGACTTCCTTCTTAACATAAGAAAGGCTGCAAACATTTCCTTTATCACTGTCCCGGTTCTTATCAGAGTTTCTCATTAGCAAGTCCAGCAAACAGGTAGTTAGTCATTGCAGGCCTTAATATTATACTGGTGTTCCCAAAATTATTAATTCCATCCATACAACTTCCATTCTTCCATTCATTCCCACACATCATATTAAATTCACATCTATCAAATTTGCACATTGAATTTCTTATTACAGTAATATGCATAGCATAAGATTTTTGGGTTTCCAAATGAATGTTTAGCGGACGTTTTGCACAGGCTTGGTAAAAGTCTGGAGACTTCTGGTTACAAAGCAGGTTCAATTTACTTAGAGCAGTTCAAAACACATCCATAACAGTAAGCGACAAGACATGAAGTACACAGTAGTCCAGTGATGGGCAACCTTTTGAGCTTGGTGTGTCAAAATTTGCCAAAAACCTGAGCATAACTTGGGTGGGGTGTCACTTCGAGAGAGAGAAACATAATTTTGCAATATTTATAGTTTAAATAAGAAAAATGTATATTCCAGGCTGAGTTATGGAGTGAACAATGGTCAAACGTGCAGATGTTAAATTTGTAGAGCCTTTTACAAATTTAAGGATGGAATTAGATTGGCTCTTATAAGGTGTACTTCTCTGAATGTGGCCGCGTGTCATCAAAAATAGCCATGTGTGTCAGTGCTGACACGCGTGTCATAGGTTCACCATCATGGCAGTAGGCAGAACAAAGGAAGTGGAAGTGTAAACAATTCTGAAGCTGCTTGGCAGATATCAGATACTCCCTAATTTCTCTCACAACTCAGCTGAGAGAGTAACTCAAAAACAAGTCATGCCAGACTAATCTGATCTCTTTTTTCGATAGAGTTACAAGCTGGGTAGAGGCAGGGAATGTCGTGAATTTCAGGAAGGCCTTCTTGGACAAGGTCCCCCATGACCTTCTGGCAAGGAAACTAGTCCAATGTGGGCTAGGCAAAACTACGGTGAGGTGGATCTGTAATTGGTTAAATGAACCCAGAGGGTGCTCACCAATGCTTCCTCTTCATCCTGGAAAGAAGTGACAAGTGGAGTGCCGCAGGGTTCCCTCCTGGGCCCGGTCCTGTTCAACATCTTGATTAATGATTTAGATGAAGGGCTAGAAGGCAGGATCATCAAGTTTGCAGACAGGACCAAATTGGGAGGGATAGCCAATACTCCAGAGGACAGGAGCAGGATTCAAAGGGATCTTGACAGATTAGAGATGATGGGCCAAAACTAACAAAATGAAGTTCAACAGTGACAAATGCAAGATACTCCACTTTGGCAGAAAAAACGAAATGCAAAGATACAGAATGGGGGATGCCTGGCTCGAGAGCAGTACGTGTGAAAAAGATCTTGGAGTCCTCACGGACAACAAGTTAAACATGAGCCAGGAATGTGATGTGGTGGCAAAAAAAGCCAATGGGATTTTGGCCTGCATCAATAGGAGTCTAGTGTCTAGATCCAGGGAAGTAATATTCCCCATGCTCTATTCCGCCTTGGTTAGACCACACCTGGAATATTGTGTCCAATTCTGGGCACCACAATTCAAGAGAGATATTGACAAGCTGGAATGTGTCCAGAGGAGGGCGACTAAAATGATCAAGGGTCTGGAGAACAAGCCCTATGAGGAGCGGCTTAGGGAACTGGGCATGTTTAGCCTGAAGAAGAGAAGGCTGAGATATGATAGCCATGTATAAATATGTGAGAGGAAGCCACAGGGAGGATTGAGCAAGCTTGTTTTCTGCTTCCCTGGAGACTAGGACGCAATGGAACAATGGCTTCAGACTACAAGTGCGGAGATTCCATCTGAACATGAGGAAGAACTTCCTGACTGTGAGAGCCATTCAGCAGTGGAACTCTCTGCCTCGGAGTGTGGTGGAGGCGCCTTCTTTGGAAGCTTTTAAGCAGAGGCTGGATGGCCATCTGTCAGGGGTGATTTGAATGCAATATTCCTGCTTCTTGGCAGAATGGGGTTGGACTGGATGGCCCATGAGGTCTCTTCCAACTCTTTGATTCTATGATTCTATGAACATGAGGAGGAACTTCCTGACTGTGAGAGCCATTCAGCAGTGGAACTCTCTGCCCCGGAGTGTGGTGGAGGCTCCTTCTTTGGAAGCTTTTAAACAGAGGCTGGGTGGCCATCTGTCAGGGGTGATTTGAATGAAATATTCCTGCTTCTTGGCAGAATGGGGTTGGACTGGATGGCCCATGAGGTCTCTTCCAACTCTTTGATTCTATGATTCAGGGCTACTATCTCACAGCCTCAAACATAAACATACATCACAGCAATACAATCTTGTGGCATCCATATTACAACTACATGAAATTACATTTAAAATACATTCCATACTTCAACATATTCTGACAATGAAGCCGTATTGCATTATGCAATTGTAGAAATGGCACCGCGGGCTGAAATGGAGGCCAGGTGGTCCTTGAGCCCCTATGACCCTGACCCCCTGCCGATTGTTCTGCTCCAAGTTGACCTCACATCAGCGGCCTTTACCAACCAGAAGTGTCCCGGAGGGAGCCCTCGTGGATCCCGTTAAATGAGTGGAGTTTCCTCCATCTGCCTCCTCCGTGATGGATTTGCCCCGTCAGAGCGGAGGGACTAATCCATCTCCCTTGCACTGCGTTGACCTTGGAATTAATGGCCAGGCCATCCCCAGAGGGATGGTCAGCTTCCCCAGGAACAACTGCGCTGTGTTTGCTTCCCTATTCCTCTCTCTTCGGGGAAGAGGTTAGTCAATTAACAGGGCCAGTCAATGAATTGAGTTAGTCGGCAGCCACTGTTTTCCACACCTCAAAACAGTCGGGTGCCGAGTGGTTTTTCTCAAGTGTTTCTAGGAAGATGTATTAGCTGCCTAATGAGATCTCATCAGCACATGGGGCGAAGGGCTCCCCCACCGCTGCCGCTTTGCGTCTCGTTTGGCACCTTTGGAAAGGGAAAATCTCCACGGCAAATGGAAGAGAGAGAAGCAGAGAAATACGAGATCCTTTCCTCAGTTTCAAGAGAGAAGTCCCTTTGGGAGAAGACAGGAGATGATCCCTCTCTTTCTCATCATCTGTTTGTTTACTAGGAATGTGTGAAATGTTTCTGCATTGTGTTCAGTGGCACCGGGAGGCAAAAATCAGGTCCTGGTCCGGATTTTTTGCTCCTGCATTCCCAGATTTCACTGGGATTGGCCCTTGGGGTCCCTTCCATTTCTATGACTTTAAGGTGTTTCTTTTAGGGTATTGTTTTGTTTTTGTGCCAAATGAAAAAAAGAAGAAGCTTTTGCGCAAAAACATAACTGTTTAGGTGCCAAATACAGGGGTTTTGCACAAGGTTTGTTGGTTGTTGCTGTTGAATGCTTTCAATAATAATAATAACAACAACAACAACAACAACAACAATGTCACAAGTACCACCTACCAGCAATAGAGAATTCTTGGGATCATAAACCTGCAAAGGTAGTGGAAAATGAACATGCAAAAATACTGTGGGACTTTCGAATCCAGACTGTCAAAGTTTTGGAACACAATACACCAGACAATCACGATTGTGGAAAAGAAAAAAGTTTGGATTATTGATGTCGCCATACCAGGTGACAGTCGCATTGAGGAAAAACAACAGGAAAAACTCAGCTGCGATCAGGACCTCAGAATCGAACTGCAAAGGCTCTGATTGCATCAACCAGTCCAGGGCACCACAATTCAAGAGAGATATTGACAAGCTGGAATGTGTCCAGAGGAGGGCGACTAAAATGATCAAGGGTCTGGAGAACAAGCCCTATGAGGAGCGGCTTAAGGGGTTGGGCATGTTTAGCCTGAAGAAAAGAAGGCTGAGAGGAGATACGATAGACATGTATAAGTATGTGAGAGGAAGCCACAGGGAGGAGGAGGGAGCAAGCTTGTTTTCTGCTTCCTTGGAGACTAGGACGCAATGGAAGAATGGCTTCAAACTACAAGAGAGGAGATTCCATCTGAACATGAGGAAGAACTTCCTGACTGTGAGAGCCGTTCAGCAGTGGAACTCTCTGCCCCAGAGTGTGGCGGAGGCTCCTTCTTTGGAAGCTTTTAAGCAGAGGCTGGATGGCCATAGGAAACCTGCTACAAAACAGGAGCTTTTTTGTTGAGTTCCAGGGCCAGAGAAGCAGATGGCGGAAACAGAAGAACGGCCTGCCTCAGGGGAGCGTGCTTGCTCCATCCATGTTCAACATCTACACAAATGACCAGCCACTGCCAGAAGGGACAGAGAGCTTCATCTATGCTGATGATCATGCCATTACTGCTCAAGCAGGGAGCTTTGAGACTGTAGAACAGAAGCTCTCCGAAGCTCTAGGCGCTCTTACTGCCTACTACAGGGAAAACCAGCTGATCCCCAACCCATCTAAAACACAGACATGTGCCTTTCATCCCAAGAACAGAGAAGCATCCCGAGCTCTGAAGATCACCTGGGAAGGAATCCCACTGGAGCATTGCAGCGCACCCAAATACCTGGGAGTCACTCTGAACCGTGCTCTTACCTACAAGAAGCACTGCCTGAACATCAAGCAAAAAGTGGGTGCTAGAAACAATATGCTGACTGGCACAACCTGGGGATCACAACCAGACACAGTGAAGACATCTGCCCTTGCACTATGCTACTCTGCTGCTGAGTATGCATGCCCAGTGTGGAACACATCTCACCACACTAAAACAGTAGATGTGACTCTTAATGAGACATGCCGCATTATCACGGGGTGTCTGCGCCCTACACCACTGGAGAAATTACACTGTTTAGCCGGTATATGGAGGGCTAACTACCTATCATAGTTTTGCTCTGCAAAACACTTAAGGAGGTGTGTGTGTGCATATATATCCCAAAGCCAGCGTGTTTTGTGCCCCCGATCCTTTTAATTAACAAGATCTCCTGCAAGAGAATAAAGGCCTGCTTTTAAGGCAGCAGATGGCTCGGTGGAAGGAATGGCTAAGCCGGGAGGGAGAGGAGTCGGCATTCGAGTGAGTCTCGGCCGCAGATGCTTTCACAGGTTTTGAGCTCGGTCATTGTGCGACTTGGGGCCATCTGTTCTTTCTGCCACCAAAGGCTTGTGCGCCTCTCCAGAGAAGAGTGTAATGTATTCCTGGAATCCAGCAGGAGTGAAGGACCCCCCCCCCAAGATAATGTGTGTGACCCCCGTCCAGCTGCCAAACAATGTCTCTTCTGTCTGAGACTACCTGGCAGGACCAGGAGGGAGGAGAGGCGCATGGTTCACAACACTCAAGGAGGTGCCCCTCTTTTGTCTCGGCAGCCTTCTAGCTTGCCTTCTGGAGTCGCCATTTTCGGGGGATTTGACCTCTAACCTCATTTGCCTTCTCGGCACAATGAGGCTCTTGTTGGGTATGCTAATGCGGGAGCATGTGTCCCTGCGCATGTGCACAGAGCGGATATGCCCTGGCCATCATCATTCCTCAAGTGCTGGGTTGCCACACAGTATCCGAAGAGCTTTGCTGCAGACTCTCTTTGTATCCATAACCTGTCAAAGTTAAAGTTGCTGTGAGTTTCCTGGGCTGTCTGGCCATGTTCCAGAAGCATTCTCTCCTGACGTTTCGCCCACATCTATGGCAGAGATTGTGAGGTCTGTTGGAAACTAGGCAAGTGAGGCTTCTATATCTGTGGAATGATGTGCAGGGTGGGAGAAAGAACTCTTGTCTGTTTGAGGAGGTGTGAATGTTGCAATTGGCCACCTTGATTAGCATTGAATGGCCTTGCAGCTTCAAAGCCTGGCTGCTTCCAGCTGAGGGGGAAAAGGAAGGTGCCTGAGGCTGTTAGGAATTGTGTGAGTTGAAATCCAAAATACCTGGAGGGCCCAAGTTTGCCCATATCTGTTGTACATTCAACTCATAAAATACGAAAGTTGTAGGTAAAGGTAAAAGCCTTCGGGCTGAGAGGGGCGGTATAGGTTTTTTCGAGCTATAAGGCCATGTTCTAGAGGCATTCTCCCCTGACGTTTCGCCTGCATCTATGGCAAGCATCCTCAGAGGTAGTGCAGATCCTCACAACCTCTGAGGATGCTTGCCATAGATACAGGCGAAACGTCAGGAGAGAATGCCTCTAGAACATGGCCATATAGCCCGAAAAAACCTACAACAATCCAGTGATTCCGGCCATGAAAGCCTTCGACAATATATAGATGGTAAATAAATAAATAAAGGTAAAGGTTTTCCCCTGACACTAAGTCTAGTTGTGTCCAACTCTGGGGTGTGGTGCTCATCTCCATTTCCAAGCCGAAGAGTTGGCATTGTCCGTAGACACCTCCAAGGTCATGTGGCCGGCATGACTGCATGGCGTGCTGTTATATTCCCGCCGAAGTGGTACTTATTGATCTACTCATATTTGCATGTTTTCAAACTGCTAGGTTGGCAGGAGCTGGGGCTAATAGTGGGAGCTCACTCCACTCCCCGGATTTGAACCAGCAACCTTTCAGTCAGCAAGTTCAGCAGCTCAGTGGTTTAACCCACTGTGCCACTGGGAGCTCCTATGAAAGTTGTAAGGGATCACAAAGGCCATCTAGACCACCCTGCTCACATACACACAATTATATCACTACTGAAAGACGCCTGTCACACCTCTATTTAAAGACCCCCAAAGAAGGATGATGATGATAATAATAATAATAATAATAATAATCTTTATTTATACCCCGCCACCATCTCCCCAATGGGAGCGGCTTACATGGGGCCAACATGTTACAGCAAAATAAAACCAGAACATAAACAACAAGCAACATCATCAAAATGACATAGGAAAAAAAATATATAAACAAAGTAACAAAATAGCATTCCAATAAACACAATCACGATAACAGTGGGCAGGCCACATGTACCCACCCACCCATTACCATTCTGATGCTGAACTACTATTATAGGAAAGACAATATTTTTTTGCTGTCCGAAACACTTAAGGAGGGGTGTGTGTGTATGTGTGCATATCCCAAAGCCAGGGTGTTCTGTCCCCCTGATCCTTTTTTCTAGTGATTTCATAGAGTCCTAGAGTTGGAAGAGACCTCCTGGGCCATCCAGTCCAACCCCATTCTGCCAAGAAGCAGGAATATTGCATTTAAATCACCTCTGACAGATGGCCATCCAGACTCTGTTTAAAAGCTTCCAAAGAAGGAGCCTCCACCACACTCTGGGGCAGAGAGTTCCACTGCTGAACGGCTCTCACAGTCAGGAAGTTCTTCCTCGTGTTCAAACTACAAGGAGACTCTCTTGTAGTTTGAAGCCATTGCTCCATTGCGTCCTAGTCTCCAGGGAAGCAGAAAACAAGCTTGCTCCCTCCTCCTCCCTGTGGCTTCCTCTCACATATTTATACATGGCTATCATATCCCCTCTCAGCCTTCTCTTCTTCAGGCTAAACATGCCCAGCTCTTTAAGCCGCTCCTCATAGGTCTTGTTCTCCAGAAGCCTTGATCATTTGAGTTGCCCTCCTCTGGACACATTCCAGCTTGTCAATATCTTCAATTGTGATGCCCAGAATTGGACACAATATTCCAGGTGTGGTCTAACCAAAGCGGAATAGAGCATGGGGAGCATGACTTCCCTAGATCTAGACACTATGTGGTTCCTAGTGGATACAGAGAGCCCTCTGTATCCACTGGGTTTGTTTCCAGGATCCTCCTGGATTCCAAAATGTCTGGATGCCTCACTCCTGTTCAGTGTCACAATAAAATAGTGTCCCTTATATAAAATGTCAGAATCAAAGATTGCTTTCTGGAATTTTAAAAAATATTTTCAAGCCGCCGTGGATAGTTGGATCCGTGGAGACGGAAGGCCAGCAATGTATACTTCTTGAATTATCTATTGCGTTCAAGGGCATATAGCTGAATCTCAACTAAAGGAAAGCCAAGGGATGTTTCATCTGCTGGAGTCTTTGGCATCTCAGTCCTTGTTTCTTTCATTTATTTAGTTTTCATTGCAGGTCATCTAAGGAAAAACAGAAAACCAATTCTCCCTAATTCCTTAATACCTTTTGCTAAAGTAGAGCACGCTGAATGGCACAGTGTTTTAATTCTTTTGCAAACTCAAGTCTATTAAAACAGGTCCCGGTTGGTCTGCGCAAAGCTCTGATTTTGGGAACTCTGCAGCTTTAGGAGGGTGGTTTTGCAGATGGCAAAGTCCAGTTTCTGCAAAGTCCAGTTTCCGCAAAATGGGGCTTCAACAAGCCCAAGACCTGGATCAATACAGAGATTTAGAATAATAAAGTTGGAAGAGCTCCCAAAGGCCATTCACTCCAACCCTTAGAATGAAGGGACTCACACTCAAAGCCCTCCCGACAGATGGCCACCCAGCCTGTATAGACTACTGCAATGTGCTCTACGTGGGGTTGCCTTTGAAGACTGTCTGGAAGCTTCAAATGGTTCAGCGGGCGGCAGTCCGGCTACTAACAGGAGGAGCGCTCAGGGAGTACACAACTCCTCTGCTGCGCCAACTCCACTGGCTGCCAGTTTGCTACTGGGCACAATTCAAAGTGCTGGCTTTAGCCTATAAAGCCCTAAATTATTTATTTATTTATTTACTTATTTACTTTATTTGTATACCGCTGTTCTCAGCCCTTAGGCGACTCACAGCGGTTAACAACAGTAGCAGCAAAAATTCAATGCGACAACAAGATATCAAAACAACTAACACAATAACAGACTAATCAATTAACGACAATAACAATTCACTGGCGTCTCATAACTGAAAACATGATCCAAACTCGTCATCCGTTATTCCGTTCCTATATTCATTGCACTGCCTATTCAAACACCTGTTCAAATAACCAGGTTTTCACTTTTCTCCGAAATACCATTAGCGATGGAGACAATCTAATGTCCATGGGAAGGGCGTTCCACAGCCGAGGGGCCACCACCGAGAAGGCCCTGTCTCTCATCCCCGCCAACCGAGCCTGTGTTGCAAGCAGGATCGAGAGTAGGGCCTCCCCGGAAGATCTCAAAGTCCTAGTGGGTTCATAGGCAGAGATGCGGTCGGATAGGTAACTTGAGCCAGAACCGTTTAGGGCTTTAAAGGCCAACGCCAGCACTTTGAATTGAGCCCGGTAGCAAATTGGCAGCCAGTGGAGTTGGCGCAACAGAGGGGTTGTATGCTCCCTGCGCCCTGCTCCTGTTAATACCATGGCTGCCAAACGTTGGACTAGTTGAAACTAGTGGTTCTCAACCTTCCTAATGCAGCGACCCCTTAATACAGTTCCTTATGTTGTGGTGACACCCAATCCTAAAATTATTTGCGTTGTTACTTCATAATTATAATCTTACTCCAATTAAGAATCATAATGTAAATAGCTGATATGCAGGATGTAATTTCATTCACTGGACCAAATTCAGCACAAATATCCAACACACCCAAATTTGGATACCGATGGGGTGGGGAGGGATTGATTTTGTCATCTGGGAGTTGTAGTTGATGGGATGTATAGTTCACCTACGATCAAAGAGCATTCTGAACTCCACTAATGATGGAATTGAAGCAAACTTGGCACACAGAGCTCCCATGACCAACAGAAAATACAGGGAGGGTTTGGTGGGCATTGACCCTGAGTTGTAGATCACTTACATCCAGAGAGAACTGTGCACTCAAACAATGATGGATCTGGACCAAACTTGGCACGAATACACAATACACCCCAATGTGAACACTGGTGGAGTTTGGGGAAATTAGACCTTGACATTTGGGGGTTGTAGCTGCTGAGATGTATAGTCAGGGGCGGCTCGTCCATTATGCAAAGTAAGCGGTCGCAGAACACTTTTTTTGCCAGGGGCGCAGAGGTGCCTCTGTAAATGCCCCTCGACCACCACTTGAGGAGCGCCCCCTCAGCTCACAACAGCCCTAGCAGTCCGGGGGGAGCCTCGGCTTTCTTGCCTCGCTGCCGGGCGTTCCTCTTCCCAAAGGGGCCGGGCCCTTGAGCCTCGCCTAGCCCTTCTCATTCCTGCTCCACCTGGCCACCGGGTGCGTGAGCAGAGCTGGCGCTCAATCGTTCTCCGCGTTCAATCCCTTCCCCATGACTGGCTCCCTTTCCCGATCCCCCGGCACTCCACCAGCCTCCTCTCCTCTCTCCAATCCGCAGGTGGGCCAAGGGGCGGAGCCACCGCACCTGGCCCGCTTCAGGTCCGGAGGCGTGTCTGAAGACCCCAGCGTGCGCACCAAAAGTCGCCTCTTCTCCTGACTTTCTCTTCAGCCATTGGGACCGAGAGAGAGAGAGAGAGAGAGCCCCTCCGGCTGGAGGTATCTCCCACCTCCGCTCCCTCCTTTGTTTTTGCGCCTACCTTCAGGAAAGGTGGGCATCTCCACCTCTCTCTCTCTCTCTCTCGGTCCCAATGGCTTTTGGTGCACACGCCGGAGTCTTCAGGCACCCCTCCGGACCCAAAGCGGGCCAGGTAAGGGAGCAAGTGCGGCAAGTGTAGTTACTGGGATGTATAGTTCACCTACAATCAAAGAGCATTCTGAACTCCACCAATGATGGAATTGAACCAAATATGGCACACAGAACTCCCACGACAAACAGAAAATATATATCAAGGATTGCTTGGGGAGGGGGGGGGGCAAAATACTGTTTGCTTACCATTGAAAATTACCTAGGGCCACCTCTGTGTATAGTTCACCACCAATGATAGAACTGAACCAAACTCCCCACAAACCAGGATCCCACACTGCCTCTCAAACCTACTTTTTGGCATTTCAGAGAGGAAAACCTGAAACATCTCATGCCCAAACAATTCCTAAGTGTGCCAGAAAGCAAAAGTTGTTAATCCACACAAAATCACTGTTTTAAGCAGTAGTTTGCTGGTGCCAATCGTTTCAGATGAGGGATGCTCGCCCTGTATCTATTCCCTCTGGGAAGCCATGTGAGAAGCCTGGATGTGGTGGATTTGAAGCAAAACATGGCCTCTTCCTGTTCCCATGGCTACCCTGGTGGATTAGTGGCGTTTTAGCCGTAATCTGAAAGAGCGGCATTAAAACTTCTCCGTGATGACGCTGATGCCTTTCTTGAGTGTTCAGCAGTCCTGCCTCCCGACCCATCCCTACTCTTGGTCTTTGTAAACCATTTTAAATTGCAGGATATTAAAATGCCCACTTCTGTCCCTTTGGAAAGATGAGAGCTGCCTTTCATTCTGGTGTGTGTGTGTGTGTTTGTGTCTAAATGAGGAATGGATTATTGCATGCATTGCAGAAGGGGGTGGGTCTCTCCAAGGGACAGGAGCGTTATCTCATTTTCGAGGATGCGTCAGAACTGCTTTGATGCCTGTTTGGAAAAATAACCCAAGCATTATCAACATCCGAAGCTTGATTGAGAGGCGGAGGGAGGGCTCCCCGCTGTGCCCCCTGAATTGCAGGCCTTTTGCACTGACAGATGTTTAGCCAGAGGAGATTGGGCAGCTGTTGCGTCGTCCTTGGACTGTCATCTGTTCTCATCTGCTAGCTAGATGCCCTTGCCCCTCACTCTTGCTCCTGCCTCTCCTCTTGCTTGCTCCTCTCATAAAACTATTGTTGGAGTTCAGCCTGTGATTGTGTTTCAGGATCAGGGTGCTTTGCATGTGGGAAGTGATACCAATGAATTTCAAGGTAGTGGAAATGGTCAGCGTTTTCTAATGTTACATCATTAAGCTGTATTTCTGGCATTGCAGACAGATTGTCTGGTAATTGCTGGAAGAGCACTTTGGTTTTCTCGATGTTCAATGACAGGCCAAGCTTTTTGTATGCTTCTGCAACTGTGTTTAGTAGGTCTTCTGAGTGCACACAGATGATGTTGTCATCAGCATATTGGAGTTCTATACCAGATGTTGTTGTAACCTTGGTTTTGGCTTTCAAGATGGCAATGGTTTGGTCAATGATACTGATGCAGAAAAGGCCAGGAAACCCCTGTGCAAAGTGTAGTTTCCCATGAGAATGTTCCTGAAGGGTGTGGGGATGATGTACTCCCTGAATTGTTACCAGAGAGTTCCCAGGATTTGGGGCTTGAAAACAACTGGGTACCTGGCCCAGCTGCAAAACTTAATGAGCAAATAGATAGGAGGCAGGACATTAGTCAAAACAGGTATACTGAACAGTAGCTTTGGTGCTCTGCCAGAATCCGACAGAAAAAGATAAGGGAATCTCAATTAAAGTGAAACCAATTTCTTAGTGCTAGGGACAGCTTAACGAGGGGATAAAAGTTTCTTCAAGTATGGGAAATATAGTCAGATGAAGTATTGTTTGAAGTCAAGTGTAGTTCTTGTCCTTGTTTCATGGAAGTCTTGCAGGTAAGATTCTTGTCTAAGTATTTCTTGTTTCATGGTTTGGATTCTTGGATTGTATGAATGCCTACTCATGCCTTGGATTAATTTTTCCTGGTTTTCTGAATTATATTATAGAAGTGTGGACTTTGTTTTTATGGACTTTGCTGAAGTTTACCCAGTACTATTTTTGTCCCTGCTAATCTTCTTACCTAATTGGATTTATCTATTTCTTTAAGGTGCTTTTTACTTGCTTTTTAATTATGTTCAAGAAAAGGCTTGTTTTCCAATCAATGGTGTGGTGTTTACAGTCAGAGGGCTTTTCCTGTCCTGGAGTGCAACAACTATATTGTTTGAAGGGGCCTTGGAGGCCATTGAGTCCAGCTACTGCTGGGGAAGGAAGCCACAGCTAAGGCATTCTTTGAAGGAGACCTTCCAACCTGTGGATGAAACTGAAGGTCTATGCCAAAGTTGAACAACCCTTTCCCAAGTTCTTCCTAATGTTGAGTCTTGATCTTCTTTCTTGTCATTTGGATTCACTTGCTCCATCATATATACAACAATCCTTCTGGTGGCTATAATAATGTCAATGAAGCAAAGAATAGCAGAGAAACATTTGACTATCCCCCCCCATTTCCCATTATGGTTTGTCGCTTACATGCACCTCCTATGCTCTTAATGACAGCAAACATGGAGGACTGACTGTATTCTTCATTTGGCTACAGAAACATATGGCAATCCCTGGGAATGTCACTAACAGTGGCTGGGTCAGTTGAACAGCTCTGACGTCTGTCAGGTGGTTTTCCGTCATGCTCAGGTGGAGTCTCTTTTTCCAGTTGTTTGAATTCTTTGTTCCATTGTGTCCTGGTTCATGGAGCAGCAGAAAACCTGTTGATACCACTACCTAAGGTCCCAAGAGCTGTTGATGGCATAGGAGCATCAAGGCTGGTGGTCTTTGCTTCTTCCAGCACGTTGGCATTTGTCTGCCTGTCTTCTCAAGTGATTTGCAGGATTTCCTGGAGGCAGCGCTGATGGAATCGTTCCAGGAGTTGCATGTGACGTCTGTAGACAGTCCACGTCTCGTAGGTGTATATCAGGGTTGGGAGGACAATAGCTTTACAAACAAGCCCCTTGGTATCCCTACGGATGTCTCAGTCCTCAAACACTCTCTGCTTCATTCAGAAAAATGCTGCGCTCGCAGAGCTCAGGTGGTGTTGAATTTCAGTGTCAATGTTGACTTTTGTGGAGAGGTGGCTGCCAAGGGAGCGGAAATGGTCAACATTTTCTAATGTTACACCATTAAGCTGTATTTCTGGCATTGCAGATGGATGGTAATTGCTGGAAGAGCACTCTGGTTTTCTCAGTGTTCACCGCACTTGGAGAACAATCTTACTCGGACAATAAGTGATCACCTAAATAAAGTGAAGAGATGCCCAAGGATCAATGGGCTCAGCCTGCGCAAGCATCCGTCACTGTTCTCACCACAAAACAATCCCCGCTCCTTCCCTCCCTCTGGCCCCATCTGGCTCCTGCATAACTCATGTTGTCCTCTGGGCTGCCCATTGGTTTCCCCCCAGATCTCTGGGGGCTCTTTGTATCCCAAGTGGATCTTTTGTCAGAGGAATTGCCGGAGCGGCAGGGGTCTCTCTGAGAAGAAAGCCATGTTCTTTTGTGAGTAAGGGTACAAATGTCGCCTTGGAAGTTGGCTTGGGATCGAAGTGTTTACAGAAGTCTGAAAAAGACGGCTCAAACGATTATATTCCTTTTAATCTCCTGAAAGCAGAATCGATCAGGAGCCGGATGGCATCGCAACATTTCCCAATTGTGGAATGGTTTTAAACGTTTGGACAAGAAATAAGAAAAGAAGAATTTTTTGGTATCTTAAAAGGCTATCGGATTTTGTAATTCCCACCTCTTTACATTCCTGGAAGTGAGCACTTGTTCTTGCTTTCACACAAACACATATGTCACCAGCATTACAATCACCAAAGATACAAAAATATGTATTGATTTGTCCGTTGCTGCTTTTGCCCTAACTCTGTTAGCCTTTAAGGTGAGACTAGATTCTTGGGTTGTTCACTTGCAACAGGTAAATAGGTCTTTTCATTTTATTCTGAAAACACCAGCAAACATATTTTATTTTATTTTGTTTCTTAGCGCTGGAGATCCCAGGACAGCGAGGAATATGAAGCTGAAGGTAAGAGGGCTTCGCCACAGCCATCAAAGTGGTATCATCTGCATATCTAAGGTTGTTAATGTTTCTTCCAGCAATTTTCACCCCAGCCTTGCATTCATCAAGCCCCGCACATCCTCGCATGATGTGTTCTGCATACAAGTTGAATAGGTTGGGTGAGAGTAGACAACCTTGCCGTACGCCTTTCCCAATCTTGAACCAGTCTGTTGTCCCGTGGTCAGTTCTGACTGTTGCTACTTGGTCCTTGTACAGATTCCTCAGGAGAGAGACAAGGGGATTTGGTATGCCCTGGTCTCTCGTTCCTCTGCCTTTTCTAAACCCAGCTTGTCCATTTGGCCACTCTCTCTCCATGTCTTGCTGGAGACTTCCTTGCAGGATCTTGAGCATTACCTTACTAGCATGAGAAATAAGGGCCACTGTATGAAAGTTTGAGCAGTCTTTAGCATTTCCCTTTTTTTGGTATGGATTTTTTTTCCAGTCTGATGGCCATTCTTGTGTTTTCCATATTTGCTGGCATATGGCATGCACCACCTTGACAGCATCCTCTTTCAAGATTTTGAACAGTTCGGCTGGGATCCCGTCGTCTCCTCCTGCCTTGTTGTTAGCAATGCTTCTTAAGGCCCATTCAACCTCACTCCTCAGGATGTCTGGTTCTAATTCACTCACCACACCATCAAAACTATCCTATATTTATATCACACCTTATAACATCTTATAACATGGATTCTCAGGGAAGCCTACAGGTAAAGCCAACTCAGAACAATTTACATTTGAAACCATGAGAAATAATTTGAATAGTCTATAAACACTGTAGTAAATAATCAAATTAGAATACAGTCGTCCCTCCACCTTTGTGGGTTTTGCTTTTATGGGTTGGCTTGTTTGTGGATTTGAGTAGTATGTTCTCCATACCAGGCATGGGTAAATTTTGGCCTTCCAGGTGTCTTGGACGTCAACTTCCACAATTCCTAACAGCCTCAGGCCCCTTCCTTCTCCTTTTCCCTTTGCTTTTCCGCTTAAGCAGCTTTTTTTTTTAAATCGTGTCAGGAGCAGCAAGTCGCTTCTGGTGTGAGAGAATTGGCCGTCTGCAAGGACGTTGCCCAGGGGACACCCGGATGATTTGATGTTTTTATTAGGGCTGGGCGGTTTCGTTTCGTTAATTCGTAATTCGTTAATAATTCGTTAATTTTTTTCAATTACAAAACGATAACGAACCATTCTGAAGCAATTTTTTAAAAAACGAATTTTTTAATAGTTTTGTAAATGCTTCGTATTTCGTTATTGTATTCGTTTCGTTATTGTTTTGAGGTCATTTCGTTAATATTTCCGCATGTCTGGGGCAAGTTTTATGGCTGTTTTTTGTTTAATTAGTGAAAAAAAATTATAATATCACACCAACAGTCAACAACAGAGGGAGAGGGAAGCTTCAGAAGTTTTTGGAGGTTTTTTAGCGTATTTCGCGGTCGCGTCCTCCATTAACGAATCGATTCGTTATTGTTTCGGAAATCGATTCGTTAATGTTTTGTAATTTTTTTCACATTTACGAAATTTCGTAAATATCGAACTTTTTTAAAGGAAAATTTTGTAATTATTTTAAATAACAAAACGCAAAAAAACCCCAAAAAACGAATCGATTTTAGAAACAAATTTTTCCGTTGTTACCCAGGCCTAGTTTTTATCATCCTTGTGGGAGGCTTCTCTCATGTCCCCACATGAGGAGCTGGAGCTGACAGAGGGAGCTCATCCACCTCTCCCCGGATTCGAACCTGCGACCTGTCGGTCTTCAGTCCTGCCAGCACAGGGGTTTAACCCACTGCGCCACCGGGGACTCCGGCTTAAGTAGCTGACGGGAAAAAGGAAGGGGCCTGAGGTTGCTAGGAATGGTGGGAGTTGAAATCCAAAACACCCGGAGGGCCCAAGTTTGCCCATGCCTGGTATAGAATCAGTAGAAACAAGGAGATAATGAATATGTGAGCATTTGCTTTGTTTGGTGAAGAAAAAAAATCTACAGCTTCCTTTTTTTTCTTTTCTAGGCCAGTTGAGATTCTGGAATCCCGATGATTTGAACGCCTCTCCCAGCATCTCCCCCACTCAGGACTGGATCGAAGAAAAGCTGTGTGAAGTGTGTGAAAGCCTTGGCATCTCCCGGGACGGGCACCTCAGCCGGAAGAAGCTGGTCTCCATTTGCGAGCAGTACGGCTTGCAGAATATTGGCACTCAGGTATTATTATTATTATTATTAAACTTTATTTGTACCCCGCTAGCATCTCCCGAAGGACTTGATGCGGCTTACAAAGGCCAAGGCCTCAAACACAACATAACAATACACAACCTAAAGCAAATTAAAAGCAATTAAAGCAATATTAAACAACAAGCAATAAACAATACGCTAAGACACAATAAAACTGGGCCGGGCCAGAGTAATGGGTACAGATTAAAAGTGCTGATGTGACAGGTGATATGTAAGGATTATGGGGTAAGTGCAGTGTGCCAGCAATCTCAATTCTAATAAAGTGCTTCTGGACTTGTTATTGGAGTTTTCCTATTCTGGGAAGGCACATCGGAACAGCCAGGTCTTCAAGTTCTTGACTACCAATGTAGGGGCCTGTCTAAGATCTTTTGGGAGGGTGTTCCAGAGTCGGGGGGCCAGCACAGAAAAGGCCCTGTCTCGAGTCCCCACCAATCATGAGCAGGACCTCTCCGGATGAACGAAGTGAACGCGTGGGTTCATAAACGGAGATGCGGTCACGCGGGTAGGGTGGTCCCAAACCATTCAGGGCTTTGTAGGTAAGCACCTGCACCTTAAATTGGGCTCGGAAAATAAACGGCAGCCAGTGGAGCTCCTTAAACAGGAGGGTTGACCTCTCTCTGTAAGGAGCCCCAGTTAACATCCTGGCCGCTGCCCGTTGGACCAATTGGAATTTCCGAGCTGTTTTCAAGGGCAGCCCCACGTAGAGCGCATTACAGTAGTCCAATATAGAGGTGACCAAGGCATGGACCACGCCGGCCAGATCAACCTTTGCGAGGTATGGTCGCAGTTGGTGCACGAGTCTCAATTGTGCAAAAGCCCACCCGGACACCACCGACGCCTGAGCCTCAAGCAAGAGCGTTGAATCCAAGAGGACTCCCAGACTGCGGACCTGTGGCTTCAGGGGGAGTGTAACCCCGTCCAACACAGGTTGCCACCCTATACCCCGGTCAGGTTTACGATCGACCAGGAGGACCTCTGTCTTGTCGGGATTGATCTTCAGCTTGTTCCTCCTCATCCAGATAGACACAGCGGCCAGGCACTCGTCCAGCACCCGAGAAGCCTCCTTGGAATTGGGTGGAAAAGAGTAGTAGAGTTGTGTGTCATCTGCATAGAGGTGGCACCTAACTCCAAAACTCCGGATGACCTCTCCCAGCGGTTTCATGTAGATGTTAAAAAGCATGGGAGACAGAATAGAGCCTTGCGGGACCCCACAGGTCAAAGGCCAGGGGTCCGAGCAGGCGTCTCCCGGCTTCACCATCTGGGATCGGCCCTCCAGGATGCTCTGCAAATCTCCCTGTTTTCCTCTTTCCTCAGGTACTAGAGGAGGTCTTCCGCGACCTTGAGCACAACAATGGCACCATGAGCATCGAAGACTTCTTCTACGGCTTGTTTAAGATCAGGAAGCCTCTCCCGCCCTCCGCCTCCACCCCATATCGGCAGCTAAAACGGCATCTCTCTATGCAGGTGGGGACCCTATGTTGCAAACCAAAACTGTTGGAAATAATAGCCTTCTACAAGCCTCTTATACTAGTGATTTGTTATGTATATCATTGTGATTGCTTATGTTTTGGTATGCAGCCTCCTTAACTCTATGTTGTTTGAGATTGTGGGAGGGACTGCACACCATGTGACCAGATCTGGGACTATTCAGACTGAGACTCCATTTTAGAAGTCAGTACAGTTTAGAACACAGTTTAGAAGTCAGTGTTCAGGCAGCGTATTGTGTATTGTATAGTCAGTATTCATTAGGCATTAGACATAAGACAGAAAAGAGACTACAACAGAATGCCTTAAAGTACTTACTGTTTAAACCAGGGGTCCTCAAACTTTTTAAACAGAGGGCCACGTCACAGTCCCTCAAACTGTTGGAGGGCCAGATTATAATTTTTTAAAAAACATGAATGAATTCCTATGCACACTGCACATATCTTATTTGTAGTGCAAACAATTCTTAAAATGACCTTGGAGGGCCATTTCTGGCCCCTGGGTCTTAGTTTGAGGACCCCTGGTTTAAACTCTCAACCAATAAGAAATGGACCTCTATGTTGAAAGTAACATTGAACCAACTATGTTACTTTTAATGAAAACTACTTATTTTGTGCTGTCCCTTGCTGGGTCTATAGCAGTTGGCTTTTGAACAGGACATGCTCTTTGTGCCCAGCAGGAAGCCGGGGTGCCTCGAGTGAGAGGCTCTAAGGATTTTCCTCTACAGAGTCTTTAGAAGCTTGAAAAGTTTAACAAAGTCCTTTATTATTGCTTAAGTCTTCAACAAGCAATCAAATACTTCTTAGATCTTCAACAAATTAAACAAATGCTTCAAGGCTTTGAATCAACTGGTGGGCACCTTGCTTGGAGAACTATTTCTTTCTTTAACAAGGAAAACCCTTTTTGACCTCTACCGGGCAATCTGTTTTCTAGGCTCTGCTGGTGTGGGCCCTACTCCCAGTTCCAATTGCTTCTGGTTACCCAATTAGACCTACCAGCCAAGACCTTGTAGGTTTTCCAGCTGGGGTCCTTTTGGATTTTCTCCATGAATGATGTGGATCTGTAACTTTAACCCCAACAAGGGTTGTGCTGTCAAACTGTTTTCCTTAGAAGCTTTAGGGCTGTTTCCCCCAGAAGTTGTGAGAAACGAAGCTTCTCTACAGGTGGGGAAAGCTCACGTCCTCTAACTGGGCTTCCAAACTGAAAGACTGCCTGAAGTCTTTCTTTTCCCTCCCAGAGCCCTGGGGAAAGGGGCGGAACTAAAGAACATAATGATGATTGGCGGGTCATTGGCCCTATAATTGCAGAGCAAGGGAAGCCACCTTATTGCAAAATGCATGGAACCTTGGAATACATGCAAACACTCAATAGAAAGAAAATGAAGTTGGAGCTCCTGGTGCAGCCGTACTGGCACATATTTTGTCTCTTGAAAACATGAATGCAATGGCCCTTGAGGTCTCTTCCAACTCTATGATTCTATGATGTAAAACCAAATATCCTTTATGGGAGAGTAGACGTTTGGGGGAAACTGAAATAACACTTCTGAAGATCCACTATGTATTTTGTGCATTGCATTGGCCTATCTTTGCTCCTAACAGTTCAAAGAGATAAACCGGGTATATCAGTCTAACAACTGAGAAACCTAAATTGCCTTGCATGAATACTAGTGGATATTTACCACTAAAGAAGTGATTCACTCAAATGAGTTTTTAGCTCTTCTCAGGAAGATCATACTTTATAAAATGAGTTATAATGTATGCTTTTAGTGTTCTTATTATGGTTTTATATTATGTGTCCAACACCAGAGGCACTCCAGGTGGCCAAAACACCTGGAGGGCCCAAGTTTGACCGTACCTGCTCTAGAGCATGCAGAACTGCAAGAGCTAGGAAGGAAGGCTGGTCATTGCATTCCAGAATCTGTGAACCTCATATTTCCCACCTCCGTCCTTAAGATATGTCAGAAAGAAATGTTCTGGACTCATCTCCCCAATATGATAATTTTCCAGGAGAGTGGAATTTGGGCAACAGGGTTTGACATCATCTCTCTCTCTCTCTCTCTCTGTACCACCTCAGGCCTTTGATGAGACTGGGAGACGCAACACCACACCATCAGCAATGACGAGTACAATCGGTTTCCGGGTGTTCTCCAGCCTGGATGATGGGATGGGTTATGCTTCGGTGGAACAGATCCTGGATGCATGGCATGAAGAAGGGATTGAGAACAGCCATGAGATCTTGAAGGTGAGGGATTCCATTGTTTACCGCTGTTGCACTCCAGGACAGGAATAACCCTCTGACTTTAAAACACCACACGTTGAATAGGGGAAAACAATCCTTTTTTATTGAAGATAAGTAAAAGCAACAAAGTAAAAAAGCACTTTAAAGGAATAGATAAATCCAATTAGGTAAGAAGATAAGCAGAAACAAATTAGTCCAAGGTAGGGTCCTGCAAAGTCCAAAAACAAACTCCAGACTTTTCTAACAAAATCCAAAGAACCAGGAAACGTTGATCCAAGGCATGAGTATGTGATCACAAGAGTCAAACTATGAAACAAGAAATCTTTAAACATGAATCTTCCCAGCAAGGCTTCCATGAGACAAGAGCAAGAACTGAGCATGATGCTTCATCTGGCTATATTTCCCATGCTTGGAACTTTATATCCCCTCGTTAAGCCATTCCAAGCACTCAGAAATTGGTTTCGTTTTCCGTGAATGCCTCTTATCTTTTTCTGTCGAATCCTGGCAGAACGCCGAAGGCCTTGGTCGAGCTGTCTGTTTTGGGTAATTTCCACCCACCTTTCTATATGCTCATTTATTTATTTATTTATTTACTTACTTTGCTTCTATATCACTGTTCTCAGCCCGAAGGCGACTCACAGCGGTTCACAGTCAGTAAAAACAGCAATAATTCAATGCAACATATAACAACAATTAACAACTTAACACATTACCCACTCAGTAACAATTACTACCATAACCAAACCCAATCGTCTCATCGTCCAAAACATAATCCATATTCGTCATCCATTGTTCATTCCTATGTTCATTACCAATCAGTTTCTGCAGGTGCCGAGTTGTTTTCAAGCCCCAAATCATGGGAACTCTCTGGGAGCAATTCATCCCTATACCCTGTAGGAACATTCTCATGGGAAACTACACTTTGAACAGGTGTCTCTATGTCATTCACTGCATCAATATCATTGACCAAACCATTGCCATCTTGAACTTCATTGACACCATTCCCCACATCCAAAGCACCCTGATCCTGAAACACAATCACAGGCTGAACTCCAACAACTGCAGGCACTGCAAACTTGGTCCCTCCAGGTGTTTTGGATTTCAACTCCCACAATTCCTAACAGCCTACCGGCTGTTAGGAATTGTGGAAGTTGAAGTCCAAAACACCTGGAGGGACCAAGTTTACCCATGCTTGGTCTACCAGCTACTGTTGTTACTTGACCATGCAACCTAAAATGCCCTTAGCTTCTCCGTTGGGTTCCATGCATCCAATTCTGGAAGGATTCTGAGAACTGAGAGCTTCGAGACCAGGGCCTGACTTTCCATATTATCCAGGAATCCCAGTCCCCAGGGTTAGCGATGGTACAGATGCGCTTGCAATTAAAACAAAGAGTACCAGACATGACTCTGTCTCTAGAAGCCAAGATGAGCAAACTGAGACTCTCAAAGTCAGCCTTCCATATCCACGGATTCAGCCATTCTTGCATCCCGAAATGCAATCAAACCAGGAGCCCGAGAGTTTGTTGACTAAAAGTAGGAATAATTTTACAAAACTAATTATTTCATTTTTACACATTCCTTTCTGGCAGGCTCTAGATTTCAGCTTGGATGGGAAAATCAACCTGGCAGAGCTCACCCTTGCCTTGGAGAATGAGCTCCTCGTGGTGAAGAACGGGATCTACCAGGCAGCCCTGGCCAGCTTCAAAACGGAGATCCGGCATTTGATGTACGTTTTTAGTCTGTGTTTAAATACAGGTTGAGCATCCCTTAGCTGGAATTACAAAATCCTCCGAAAATTTCCATATGGGTGGCTGAGACAGTAACGTTTTTGCTTTCTGGTGTTTTGAGTTTACAAACTTTGTAATTCAGATAAGCTGTAGTACTGGTAGTTTAATAATAATCTTAATAATACTTTTTATGCATGAAAGAGACAAAATAAAACACAAACAAACATTTTAGATGTATGAAACCACCCAGCCAGTTTTAATCTTGAGTTTTAAACTTGAGTCTTGTGTTCACTATATTTCAATAATAATATACAGTCAAGGTGGTCCCAGTGGTGATCGGCATACTGGGTGCAGTGCCTAAAGACCTTGGCCTGCACTTAAACACAATCGGCGCTGGCAAAATTACCATCTGCCAGCTGCAGAAGGCCATCTTTAAATCTCGTTTCCTGACCTCCAACATTCAATTTTCCAGGTTCTTGTGGGTTTTTTTCGGGCTATAGAGCCATGTTCTAGAGGCATTTCTCCTGACGTTTCGCCTGCATCTGTGGCAAGCATCCTCTGACCTTCTCAACCTCTGAGGATGCTTGCCATAGATGCAGGCAAAACGTCAGGAGAAATGCCTCTAGAACATGGCTCTATAGCCCGAAAAAACCCACAAGAACCTAGTGATTCCAGCCATGAAAGCCTTCGACAATTCAATTTTCCGTTCTTGAGTTCAGAGTAGAGCAACTGCTTTGGGAGACGGTGGTCAGGCATCCGGACAACGTGGCCGGTCCAGCGGAGTTGATGGCAGAGGACCATCGCTTCAATGCTGATGGTCTTTACTTCTTCCAGCACGCTGACATTTGTCTGCTTGTCTTCCCAAGAGATTTGCAGGATTTTTCAGAGGCAGCGCTGATGGAATCGTTCCAGGAGTAGCATGTGACGTCTATAGAAAGTCCACGTCTCGTTGGCGTATAACAGGGTTGGGGGGACAATGGCTTTATAAACAAGCACCTTGGTCTTCCTATGGATGTCCCGGTCCTCAAACACTCTCTGCTTCATTCAGAAGAATGCTGCCCTCGCAGAGCTCAGGCAGTGTTGTATTTCAGTCTTGATGTCTGTAGACAGTCCATGTTTCGCAGGCGTATAGCAGGGTCTAGGACGCATCACACAGTCCTAGACACTTGGGAAGTGTCCGACGTGTGATCCAATTCAACAGCCAGCAGAGTGTCTGCTGTGGACTCATCTCGTTGTTTTTCTAATAATAATAATAATAATAATAATAATAATAATAATAATAGTAATAATAATAATTTTATTTCTTACCCACCTCTCCTCGTGACTCAAGGTGGGTTGCAACATAGCTAGAACCACATAATCGTTATGTGAAATGCTCACATTAAAACATAGTGTTCCCTCACTTATTGTTAGGGATTCCTCATCTTCGGAAGAGGAAGGGGAGCAGGAAAGTGCTCTGGAATTGGAGAGAGAAGAAGAATCAGACGAGGAGGGTTTGAAAGTGCCCACATTTCTTTAGAGACGAAAAGAGACAGAGCACAGATGGTGTTCATCTATTATTAGAATGAGAGAAAGAAATGTGTTTCTCTTCATTAGGGAGCGGGTTGACCAAGTTGTCAGAGAAAAGGAGAAACTACGCCTGGATTTGGAGAAAGCGGAGAAGTTGACGTCGCTCATGGCTCGGGAGGTAGACGACCACCACGCTGCCATTGAACGCCAGAACGAGTACAACTTGAGGTAGGCCTCTCTTCCATTTGGAGCAGGGAGTTGTGTGTAACCTTTGGTTCTCCAGGTTTTTTGGACTTTAGTTCCCAGAATCTCTCACCATGGACCATGCTGACTAGGAGCTGAAGCTCAAAATTGGAGGACCAGATGTTGAAAACACCTGATTGAGAGCCTCAGAGCTAGTTAAAGGGTCAGGAAAGCCAACTTGGGCAGTTGTTGGGGTCAAACAACTCATAGAATCATAGAATCATAGAATCAAAGAGTTGGAAGAGACCTCCTGGGCCATCCAGTCCAACCCCCTGCCAAGAAGCAGGAATATTGCACTCAAATCACCCCTGACAAATGGCCATCCAGCCTCTGCTTAAAAGCTTCCAAAGAAGGAGCCTCCACCACACTCCGGGGCAGAGAGTTCCACTGCTGAACGGCTCTCACAGTCAGGAAGTTCTTCCTAATATTCAGATGGAATCTCCTCTCTTGTAGTTTGAAGCCATTGTTCCGCGTCCTAGTCTCCAAGGAAGCAGAAAACGAGCTTGCTCCCTCCTCCCTGTGGCTTCCTCTCACATATTTATACATGGCTATCATATCTCCTCTCAGCCTTCTCTTCTTCAGGCTAAATATGCCCAGCTCCCCAAGCCGCTCCTCATAGGGCTTGTTCTCCAGACCCTTGATCATTTTAGTCGCCCTCCTCTGTACACATTCCAGCTTGTCAATATCTCTCTAGAATTGTGGTGCCCAAGTTGGCTTTCCTGATCCTTTCCTGAAGCGGTGGCGCAGTGGGTCAAACCCCTGTGCTGCTGAACTGCTGACCTAAAGGTTGGCTGAACTGCTGACCTAAAGGTCCGCAAGGTGGGGTGAGCTCCTGTCAGTCAGCTCCAGCCAACCTAGCAGTTCAAAAACATGCAAATGTGAGTAGATACATAGGTACTGCTTTGGCAGGAAAAGGCAAAGAGACGCTCCAAGCAATCTTGCCAGCCACACAACCAGGAGGTAATAACACAGGCTCCTTGGCTTGAAATGGGAGAACAGCACCTCCTCCAGAGCCAGAGAGGAGCACTGCCTCCAGAAGCTGGAAATGGAAGGAGAAGCCTTTGCCTTTGTTTGTGTTTGTGTGTCTTCATTGTATATGACTGTAAAGGAATTGAATGTTTGCCTATGTATGTAAATGCGGTAATCCGCTTTGAGTCCCTATGAGAGAAGGGCGGAATATAAATAACATATATAGTTGTTGTTGTTGTGGTTGTTCACAGCAAGCTGGATGAAGAGTACAAAGAGCGAGTTGCAGCTCTTAAGAACGAGCTCCAGAAAGACCGGGAGCAGCTCCAGCAGCAGGCCAGCAAGCAGCGGGCGGAAATGGAGCAAGAGATGGAGAAGCTGAAGACCGAGGAGAACTACCTTCGGGACCGCCTCGCTCTGACTCTGAAGGTAAGTCATAAAAGTTGTGCTGTCACGCGCTGGGCCTGTAGCAGTTGGCTTTTGAACAGGACGTGCTCTTTGTGCCCAGCGGGAAGCCGGGGTGCCTCAGCTGAGGGGCCCTAAGGATTTTCCTGTACAAAGTCTTTAGATGCTTGAAAAGTTTAAGAAGGTCCTTTATTATTGCTTAGGTCTTCAACAAAACTGTTGCGCCTCAGATTAAGCTTCACGTTGCTCTCAAACACCACCAGACCACGGCTCTAAGATTTATAGTTTATTGTAAGATTTCCAAAAGAAGGCAAAGGTTAAGTCAATACAATGTTCCAAAGATCAGGTAAAATGTACGGTACAGTTCCAGAATTCCTTAAGAGAAAATCAAGATAAACAAGAGTCAGGAATCAGGAAGCATAAACCCTGTACCAAGCAACTTAGTCCAAAAGCAGCACGAAGAAGCCCATGCTTCAAGCCTCCTGTCTCCCAATGCAGGATCATGAAACTGCTAGCAGAAAGCCACATTGAAACTGACAGCTGTGAATCGCCAGTGAAAGCCTTAAATACTTTTACGCATCAAAACAATCTACTTTCCCACTGCTCCCTTGACCCGTCACTGACCTAACTTGGCAGCGATCCGCGAGCTTCTTCTCACAGTTCTGTTATCCCTTTGAAGCAGCACCTGGGCCTCATCCTTATCATGTGCATTCCTGTCCTGTGAGAACTGCTTCTCCAACTCTACTGCAGGCTGAGAAAACTGAAACCCATCAGGCTGCTCAGGAGACTGTTGAACCACAACACAAACAATCAAATACTTCTCAGATCTTCAACAAGCCTACTATCACACTGAGGCCTCCCTCACACATGAGGCTTTCTCATACTGAAGCCTACTAACACACTGAGGCCTCCCTCACACTGAGGTCATTCTCATACTGAGGCCTACTATCACACTGGGGCCTCCCTCACACTGAGGTCTTTCTCATATTGAAGCCTACTATCACACTGAAGCCTCTCTCATACTTTTTTTTGTCGTGTCAGGAGCGTCCT
Organism: Anolis sagrei; assembly: GCF_037176765.1. Lineage (NCBI taxonomy): Eukaryota > Metazoa > Chordata > Lepidosauria > Squamata > Anolidae > Anolis > Anolis sagrei. The sequence goes on from NC_090021.1 coordinate 339,881,083, forward strand.
GTTGTGAGAGAATTGGCCGTCTGCAAGGACGTTGCCCAGGGGATGCCTGGAAGATTTTGATGTTTTATCATCCTTGTGGGAGGCTTCTCTCATGTCCCCGCATGAGGAGCTGGAGTTGATAGAGGGAGCTCATCCACCTCTCCCCGGATTCGAACCTGCAACCTGTCGGTCTTCAGTCCTGCTGGCACAGGAGTTTAACCCACTGCGCCACCGGGGGCTCTCATACTGAGGCCTAATAACACACTGGGGCCTCCCTCACACTGAGGTCTTTCTCATACTGAGGTCTACTAACACACTGGGGCCTCCCTCACACTGAATTTCCCATACTGAGGCCTACTAACACACTGGGGCCTCCCTCACACATAAGGCTTTCTCATACTGAGGCCTATTAACACACTGAGGCCTCCCTCACACTGAGGCCTACTAACACACTGGGGCCTCCCTCACACTGAGGTCTTTCCCATACTGAGGCCTACTAACACACTGGGGCCTCCCTCACACATAAGGCTTTCTCATACTGAGGCCTACTAAAACACTGGGGCCTCCCTCACACATAAGGCTTTCTCATACTGAGGCCTACTAACACACTGGGGCCTCCCTCACACTGAGGTCTTTCTCATACTGAGGCCTACTAACACACTGAGGCCTACTAACACACTGGGGCCTCCCTCACACTGAGGTCTTTCTCATACTGAGGCCTACTATCACACTGAGGCCTACTAACACACTGGAGCCTCCCTCACACTGAGGTCTTTCTCATACTGAGGCCTACTGACACTGAGGCCTTTCTCCCACTGAGGTCTTCTCACACTGAGGACTCTCTTAGACTGTAACTGAATAAGCAAAACTATGGAGAAGTGATGCTGCGGATACCAGTTCTGTATCTGTACCCACGAATTCTGTATCCACGAATTCAGCCATCTGCAGCTTGAAAATATGTTTCAAAAATCCTCAAAACTAACTTTGGTTTGGTCAGTTTATCACACCACTGTATATAATGGGATTTGAATACCCACATATTTGGGTAATCACAGGGAAGGGGATAGCAAGGGGCACTGTATCATGATGTTTAGAGATGCTTTTGCTTCCGTTCTAGGAAAACACTCGCTTGGAGAAGGAACTCTTGGAGACGGGAGAGAAGGTGGCAAAGTATGAGGGCATGATGAGCAAACTGCAGAAGAACTGGGAAAACGTCCTGGCAGAGAAGGCAAGGGACTCGTCTTACTTTACCATCAAGATGGGCAAAACATACTCCAGCAAAGCCTTTTGGTTGTCCCTTATATGGTTAAGATTTTAGGGCTTGTTTGTTCTCCTTAAATAACATTTAATAACATCCAGTAGCCTGTTAGGAATTGTGGGAGTTGAAATCCAAAACACTTGGAGGGAGGGAGGGCCCAAGTTGGCCCATGCCAAATAGTAATAATCATAAGCTTTATATCCCACCCCTCTCCCCAAAGGGAGAGTATTAATTAATACTACACATGAAATGTAACACTACACACTACAGAAAGGGATAATACGATTTCCTCTCCGTTAATTAGAGATTATTTATTTATTTAAGCACCGGCTGAGTGTCAGCTGCATTAAGATCACTCTGACCAAAAAGTCATGAGTTCGAAGCCAGCCCGAGTTGGAGTGGGTTTCCAACCAATTATGTGTAGCCTGTTGTCGACCTTTGCAACCCGAAAGACAGTTGCATCTGTCAAGTAGGAAAATAAGGTATCACCTTAAAGTGTGGGGAGGCTAAATTAACTGATTTATGAGGCCATAAAGAAGACTCCAGCAAAAGCATCCCAGCGGGGAAGCATGCGGGGAATGCGGCAGATGGACGATGAAAGCAACAACTCCCCGGCGGCCAGAAAAAGTTAAATAGCCTTTGTATATGTTTGTATGTAAAAATTGGCATTGAATGTTTGCCATATATGTGTACACTGTAATCCGCCCTGAGTCCCCTGCGGGGTGAGGAGAAAGGCGGAATATAAAAAGCTGTAAATAAATAAATAAATAAATTTACGGTATTTTTTTTTCCGCCCTTCTCACCCCGCAGGGGACTCAGGGCAGATTACAATGTACATATACATGGCAAACATCCAATGCCATAGACACACAACATATACAAACAGACACGCAGAGGCTATTTAACTTTCCAGCTTTTTTGATGAGGGTATTCTGGAGCTGTCGCTTCACTGCCCATTTGTGACACTGATGAAGTACTTCCTCATTCTTTGCATGCTTGCTGGAGATTTTTATAGCATCGTAAAATAGTTAAATTACCTAAATTTCCTACTTGACAGATGCAACTGTCTTTTCAACCCTGACAGATGGCCATCCAGCCTCTGTTTAAAAGCTTCCAAAGAAGGAGCCTCCACCACACTCCGGGGCAGAGAGTTCCACTGGTGAACGGCTCTCACAGTCAGGAAGTTCCTCCTCATGTTTGGGCTGCAAAGGTCGACAGCAAGCTATACAAATTGGTCAGAAGCTCACTCAGCCCTGGGCTGGCTTCGAACTCATGACCTTTTGGTCAGTAGTGATCTTAATGCAGCTGACTCCCAGCCAGCTGAAACACAGTCCTGCTCCCGATGAATCAGAGATGAATCAGAGCAACTTGGTCATGATGCTGGCTGGGGGGATTGCGGGAGTTGTAGTCCCAAAAAGGGAGTTTTATCAAGTTCCCTTGACTTCCCCCAAGGTAACTCCATCTGATAAAGTGTCTGCTAATCCTGCCAAAAGCTTTCTTCCTGGAATTTAGCCATGGGGATTGGACACCAAGGTCCAATGCAGATGGTGTCTCTAATATTGGAGAAGGGAGTTGACACAGAGAAGAAGGATGATGTTCTGTGTCTTTTGAATCTAGTTTGGTGATCTCGACCCAGGAAGTGCAGAATTCTTCCTGCAAGAAGAGCGGCTGATGCAGATGAAGAACAAATACGAGCAGCAGTGCAGGGTGAGTACGACTGAATGGCTTGAATAGTAGAATCTTAGAGTTGGGAGACACCCCAAGGTCCATCCAGTTACAAATATATTTGAAGTACTTTCTCTGTGCAGATAACACAGGGCATGTGAGGCGAGGGAGAGAGACTATTTCCTTATTAAAAACCTCTTTGCTCTTATACTGATTCAGTTTCTTCTTTTATATTGGCTGGGACTTTCTGCGTGCTGTTAAACCTTTGTACTTTTATTCACAGACAATGAGACACTCTTGTGTATAACAAAGTAACACAGTTTATTTATAACTTCTGGCTCCAACGCTTGTGGTTACATTTGTGTTTTGTTGCAATCTTGAGGCTTATAGTCAGTATCATTTACTTGGTTTACTTTTCTGAATAGACTTTCAATGTTTCACATTCACAAACATGTTACTTGCTTTACACACTCTTGGCAGAATTATATTCTGACTAAACCAACACTGGCTTTCTTTATGTTCCTTAAAACTCGAGCTCTATTTAACTAACTGCTTCTCTATATCAGAAGTCTTTAACACATCTTCATAACTGCTTATTTCTAAGAGTCACTCAAAAAAAACCCAACTATCCTTTTCACACACAGATTCCTAACTGCCATTTTTAAACTCTCTCACTCTCTTTCAAAACCTTGGCTCCACCCCTTTGGAATGTTCGGCTCTGCTCTCCCCAACTGTCATTTTGGCCTAGCAGCCTTTTCAAATCCTGGGCCTACGCTAATCTGCATATGACCAATCGGCTTCACATATGCAAATGAATCCTATCTCTGCTGTTGCTACCCTGTCTGTGCCTATTCTTCCCTATCTGCTATATGCAAACATAGAACTATACACCAAAAATTTAACATAGAGTAGCAATTTCGCTACAGCATGTTTCTTATAATCAACAGTCCATAGTCTGAAGTATCTCTCTGTTCTGAGAGTCTAATAAAGTCCCTGTTTTCTCCATTCTGAAAGTTTAATAGCGTCTGCCTTTCTAAAATGGAGTCTGAGTCCTGAATAATCCCAGTTCTGATCACATGGTCTGCAGGCCCTCCCACAACATAGAGTTAAAGAAAACTGTATATCAATACTCACATATACAATACAGTAAGCAATCTGAATTATATACTTAACAAATAAGCACTGGAGGCTTGTAGAAGGTTGCTGTTTCCAACAGACGATGACTTCCCTCGATCTACATTACATTCCTATCAATGCAGCCTAGAACCAAATGGGATTTTTTAGATGCCCCATCTAAAAAAGCTTGAAGTATTGGCCAGCTGTGTTGCCTTATTTACTTTGATCCCTACGAGCCTGACTCCCATTTTACCTTGTTCTTCCCTGAATCTGAATTCCCCTCCCACCCATCAACTGGGACAAACATACAGACCGGCCTTGCAGGAGTGCTATCGACATCAACTGCAGCGTGCTGTAAAAAGAAGGCAGGGGTTTGTAGCTCTTCTAAGACTTGGTTGTCAATCTCTATCAAGTCACCTTCAGCCCATGGTAGCCCTGTGAATGGGAGACCTGCAAGAAGCCTGGTCATGAATAGCCCTGCCTCTACATCCACAATCCCTCCAGAAGCCTCCTTGCAAGCGGTTTTATTGCACTCCAGAGTAGAATCATTAATTACACCACACCATGGATGAAAAACAGAGTCATCTTTATTTGAAGAATAATTGGAGCCAATTAAAGAGATGAATATAGTGTTGATAAAAGTCCAAAAGCAAAAATGCCAAATAAACAGTAACATAAACAGTGTCCAAACATAGGAATAATATCAAAGATCCAAAAGCTTGCTGTTTAAATCCAGATGCAAAGAAATATCAAACGCCTTCTATAAAAACCATGAACATAGCCACTGCTCATCCCCTTGAAAAGCCAGGAAACCTAGGAGACGAGGTCACAAGAATATCCAAAAGACTTGACTTGAAACCAAACGATGCCTGGTCTGAAGGAAATTCCCTAAGAGATCAATTTAAGTCCCAGAAACTGATTTCTACTCCCCCAGTCTTTGACCTTAACTGCCGAATTCTTTCTGACCTGCGTAAACATTGGGCCTCTCTACGGTTCTGGCTAATTTCCAGACGGCGGCTGTTCTTATCTATCTCTTCATTAACTGCAGGTGTGAAACTATCTTGCAGACTCAAGCCTGGAGAAGGGAGTGAACTTTCCTGCAAACTCGAGCCTGGAATTTTCTCATGAGAACTTAGCCTTTCCCCTGACCCTTCTCGATCAGAGTCTGTAGTAACCTTATTGTCCAAAGTATCTCCATTTTGCACCTCATCCTCATTGACATCCAAGACAGGCTCAGAAACATTAGAAGGGGGAAACACTATAACAGACTCAGGGTGAAACACAAGCTGAGTCCCAACAAGTTTCTCCTTAAAAGCGTATTGACAGAAGAAGGGAAGAGGAAGTTTGTTTCAGTTGCTTGTTACGTTGCTCTGGTACTAACGCTGTTGGTTGCAACTTCTCCAGGAATTCCAAGACCAGATCGATGAGCTTCAGTCTCAGCTAGAAGAATACCAGGCTCAAGGCAGAGTTGTCCGGCCTTCCCTGCAAAACTCTCTTTACCAGGAGCTGGACGATGGCGGAGTTGAGTGTGGTCAAGGTAATGAAGCCTGGAGAGTTCCTCTATTTGGGGTCAGAGGCCTAGGCTTGGTCTAGCAGCCCTTTGGAGTACAGAAACGGTCATGACTCTGTGCATCTAGTACAGAGTCGTGACACTAGAGCAGTGCTTCTCAACCTTCCTAATGTCGCGACCCCTTAATCTAGTTCCTCATGTTGTGGTGACCCCCAACCATAACATTATTTTCGTTGCAACTTCATAAATGTCATTTTGCTACTGTTATGAATCGTCATGTAAATATCTGAGATGGAGGATGTATTTTCATTCACTGGACCAACTGAGCACAAATACCCAATATACACAAATTTAGATACTGGTGGGGTTTCGGAGGGGGTTGATGTTGTCATTTGGGAGTTGTAGTTGCTGGGATTTATAGTTCATCTGCAATCAAAGAGCATTCTGAACTCCACCAACGATGGAATGGAACCAAACTTGGCACACAGGACTCCCCTGACCAACAGAAAACCCATCCAGAGGAAGGACTTGATGGGCATTGACTTTGAGCTATGGAGTTGTAGTTCACCTACATCCAGAGAGCACTGTGGACTCAAGCCATGATGGATCTGGACCAAATTTGGCACAGATATTCAATATACCCAAAAGCAAACACTGGTGGAGTTTTGGGAAAATAGACCTTGACATTTGGGAGTTGTGGTTGCTGGGATTTATAGTTCACCTACAATCAAAGAGCATTCTGAACCCCACCAATGACAGAATTGGGCCAAACTTCCCACACAGAACCCCCATGACCAACAGAAAATACTGTGTTTTCTGATGCTCTTTGGTGACCCCTCTGACACCCTCCTCGTGACCCCCCCAGGGGTCCTGACCCCCAGGTTGAGAACCACTGCACTAGAGAATGAATCCACTTTGAATCCAGTTTCTGCCTCCTGCAGAATTCTGGGGTTCGTAGTTTAGGGAGAAGCCTTTAACAGCCTCACTAAACTACAAACCCCAGAATTCTGCAGGAGGCAGAAACCAGATTTTAAGTGGATCCATTCTCTAGTGTGATGGAGGCTTGGTTGATTAAAAAAATTGTTCAAAATTCATTTTGGATCTAGAGGGTGCTGGTGGTTCGATTCTAAAGTCACTTCCGATTTTTTCCGAAACTTCTGAATTGATTTGTTAATGACAGACGCGATTGCGCAATATGCGGAAAACAGCACTGACACTGGGGAAACTCCAGAGCCTTCTCCCTCCCTCATTTTTACAATAATCTTGATGAAACTTGATATACTGCTACAGCACATCCTCCTCTGTTAGCATACCAAATTTCAACTTGTTCAGACAATCCACTGATTTTTAAGAATTTTTTAAAACAATTTCAGAAATTTAAATAAAAATAAAAAGCTGCCTCCTTGAATTTTTAAGGTAATGACAAAAGGTTATAGACTTCAATCAGATCATTAAATATGTTTCCCCAATATGAAAGCATTACGTTGACCTCGAGTTTCACGTATGTTGGCAAGGCGCGCACTTTGGTGAACCCTTAAATGCAAACGGTCCTCCCTAATCAAGTCTCCATCTTCAAGGCCAGATCCCTCATTATCCTGAGACTGGTCTCACTGGGAACCGAGAGGCCCTGCACTCCCAGATGGGCCCGGCTCGTCCACCTGCAGTTGTGAAGTTTCACTATCTTTATCGAAAACAACATTCCTTTCCCTGGGGAACAGAAATGCCGTCTCTTCTTCAGAATCAACACGGTCTGCCTCAATAACAGGGACAGGTTCAGAAAACTGTAACCCATCATCCTCCTCGTCCTGAGGAAACTCAGGCTCAGAAAGACAACAAGCTACACAAATTGGTCGGACATTCACTCCGACCCGGGCTGGCTTCGAACTCATGACCTTTTGGTCAGTAGTGATCTTAATGCAGCTAACTCCCCGCCAGAATCATAGAATCAAAGAGTTGGAAGAGACCTCATGGGCCATCCAGTCCAACCCCATTCTGCCAAGAAGCAGGAATATTGCATTCAAATCACCCCTGACAGATGGCCATCCAGCCTCTGCTGAAAAGCTTCCAAGGAAGGAGCCTCCACTACACTCCGGGGCAGAGAGTTCCACTGCTGAACGGCTCTCACAATCAGGAAGTTCTTCCTCATGTTCAGATGGAATCTCCTCTCTTGTAGTTTGAAGCCATTGTTCCATTGTGTCCTAGTCTCCAGGGAAGCAGAAAACAAGCTTGCTCCCTCCTCCCTGTGGCTTCCTCTCACATATTTATACATGGCTATCATATCTCCTTTCAGCCTTCTCTTCTTCAGGTTAAACATGCCCAGCTCCTTAAGCCGCTCCTCATAGGGCTTGTTCTCCAGACCCTTGATCATTTGAGTCGCCCTCCTCTGGACACATTCCAGCTTGTCAATATCTCTCTTGAATTGTGGTGCCCAGAATTGGACACAATATTCCAGGTGTGGTCTAACCAAGGCGGAATAGAGCATGGGGAGCATGACTTCCCTCGATCTAGACACTAGGCTCTTATTGATGCAGGCCAAAATCCCATTGGCTTTTTTTGCCGCCACATCACATTGTTGGCTCATTGTTTTTTTGCCGCCGCATCACATTGTTGGCCAGCTTCACCACAGCTTCACCACGGTCCCGGTGGGAAGTGTGGGCCTGATTTTGGCTAATGAGATAGGATTGTTGTTGTTGCTGTGTGCTTTCAAGTCATTTCAGACTTAAGTTGATCCTGAGCGAGGGCCAGGTAAATGGGAGGCCATATCTGGCCCCTGGGCCATAGTTTGAGGACCCCCACTGGAGACATTTATTGGAAGTCTTGCTTGGAGTGAAGTGGTAGTGGGAACTGCTTGGCGGGGTTGGCAGGGAGAGCCAGGCTCTTGAATACATAGCAGGATTTGGGACAGATTTGGGAGGCAAATAGACTGTGAAGGTGGGGCAGCGTCAGCAAAAGAAAACGGATCCGAACACATTTAGAGTAGAGCCTCCACTTTCATTCCAAGTAGAATTAAGAATAATGGAGGAGCATTGGAGACCCACTTTCCCTGTGTCAGCTGGCTCAGTCCTTTGGGCATCAAGAAGCATGGGTTTTGTTTGCCAGCACATCACGTTTTTTGGCAAAACCTGGCAATCCTGCGACTATGTCTGTTTCTCTTCTGCCTTGAATTCTAGAGCCTGCTTCTGAGGAGTGCAACCCGCTGAACATGAGCATCGAAGCCGAAATGGTGATTGAGCAAATGAAAGATCAGCACTACCGGGACCTCCACAACTTACAGCAGGAGCTTGAAAACACGGTAAGCTGCTCCCACTTTGGCCTGGAAACCCACATGGTGCTGGTCTCTGTCAGAGGTTGGAACTGCCAACTGTCATGTAGGAAATGGCTCCCAACTCTTGGAAGCCTGATTATTTAGTATTTATTACTAGCTGTACCCGGGCACGCGTTGCTGTGGCCCTCAGAAAACAGAGGATTTGCAGACATGAAGCAATCTGGGCTAGGGAACTCCTCCCACCAAAAGTTTCCTGCTGGCTAGTAGAAGCCAGGCTGTTAAGGTGCAAGATAGTATGGGAAGTAATGAGAAGCAGCCACTGAAGCTGCAAAGCTTTTCAGTTATATCCATGCTGGCCAAAACACTCAAAAAAAGCCTCTTTGAAACAGAGGCTGGGTGGCCATCTGTTGGGGGTGCTTTCAATGTGATGTTCCTGCTTCTTCACAGAATGAGATTGGGCTGGATGGCCCAACTCTAGGACTCTCTGATTCCATATTCTTCTCTTCCCTTCATCAGTTTTCCCCTTCCTTCTTTCCTTCCTTCCTTCCTTCCTTCCTTCCTTCCTTCCTTTCTTTCTTTCTTTCTTTCTTTCTTTCTTTAAGGTTGGCTTTGAGCCCATCTTTACATCTCTTTTCCTGTCCACCAATATTACATTTTCCGTTCTTGTGTTCGGAGTAGAGCAACTGCTTTGGGAGATGGTGGTCGGGCATCTGGACAACGTGGCTGGTCCAGCGGAGTTGATGACGGAGGAGCACCGCTTCAGTGCTGGTGGTCTTTACTTTTTTCAGCAAGCTGACATTTGTCCGCTTGTCTTCCCAAGAGATTTGTAGGATTTTCCGGAGGCAACCCTGATGGAATCGTTCCAGGAGTTGCATGTGACATCTGTCAACGTTTTGCAGGCATATAGCAGGGTTGGGAAGACAATAGCTTTATAAACAAGCACCTGGGTCTCCCTACGGATGTCCCGGTCCACAAACACTCTCTGCTTCATTTGGGGAAATGCTGCACTCGCAGAACTCAGGCGGTGTTGTATTTCAGTGTCAATGTTAACTTTTGTGGAGAGCCATGTGGCTGCCATGGGAATGGAAATGGTCCACATTTTCTAATATTACACCATTAAGCTGTATTTCTGGCATTGGAGAGGGATTGGCTGGTGATTGCTGGAAGAGCACTTTGGTTTTCTCGATATTCAATGATAGGCTGAGCTTCTCGTATGCTTCTGCAAAGGTGTTTACAGTGGCTTGTAGGTCTTCTTCTGAATGCGCACAGACTGCATTGTCATCAGCATACTCAAGTTCTCTAACACATGTTGTTGTAACCTTGGTTTTGGCTTTCAGTCTGCTGAGGTTAAATAGCATGCGATCTGTCAGATAGATGATTTCCACTCCGGTAGGAAGCTTCCCATCAACAAGGTGACGTATCATAGTGATGAAGATGCAAAATAAGCTCTGAGGGGTTCATCAAGGAAGATAAGTCCTTCAAATAGTAATGGTTGGCATGAGTTCTCTGCATCGTCCACTTCCACAGCTTTTGTGGAAGTGGCAGTTAGTGATGCTGTGTCTTCCTTTCTTCCATCTCTGTCCCAGATAAACCATTATGAGAAGCAGCTTGAGGACACCAAAGCCCTCTGTGACCAAGAGTGTGGAGACCTCCGGTGTAGCTTCAGCGAGGAGAGGCAGAGCCTGGAGCAGGAAGTGGGGCGCCTGCAGGCCCAGGTCGGGGAGCTCCAGGGAGAATTAGCAAGAGTCGAGCAGCAGGCAGAATCCCAACGGAGTCTGGAGAAAGCGTGCTTAGAGGAGGAGGAGGCCGGCCAGTGTGAGAAGGAGCTGCAGGCCCAGTTGGAAGAAGTCCAGGAGAGCTTTCGCCGCGAGCGGGAAGAGTTGCTCCAGGCAAGAGCTTGGCTGGAAGAGAAGATGAGGAGCTTCGCAGAGAGCGCCCAGAAGGAGAAAGCGGAGCTGGAAAATGGTTTCCAGGAGCAGCTGCAGCAGCTGCTGGAGAATCACGCCCTGGAAAAAGAGCAGCTGGAGCAAAGGCTGAGGGAGAAGCACCAGCAGGAGTTACAGGAGCAAAGGTGAGCGTTTGCCGGTCGTGGCGATGCAAAGCAAGGTGGGTGGTAGTGAGGGTGATGAGTCAATCGCTAGCTCCCTTGACATCAGGCATGGGCAAACTTGGGCCCTCCAGGGGTTTTGGACTTCAACTCCCACAATTCCTATCAGCCTTGGAGAGCATAGTGCCGCACCTGGAAAGGAGAATAGGACAAATATTGTTTTATTAACTCAGAGGGGGAAAAAATAAGTCATTGAGTGGAATATGCCACCTGGGGAGCATGGCAGAGTCTCATTCCCTTGAGGTTTTCAAACAGAAGCTGGATGGCCATCTGTAGGGAGAGCTCAATGGTGTCCTTCTGTATGGCAGGATGGAATTGGGTAAGAGTGGAATATGCCGCCTGGGAGCGCGGCGGAGTCTCGTTCCCTTGAGGTTTTCAAACTGAAGCTGGATGGCCATCTGTAGGGAGGGCTTCAATGGTGTCCTTCTGTATGGCAGAATGGAATTGGGTAAGAGTGGAATATGCCACCTGGGAGCGCGGTGGAGTCTCGTTCCCTTGAGGTTTTCAAACAGAAGCTGGATGGCCATCTGTAGGGAGGGCTTCAATGGTGCCCTTCCATATAGCAGAATGGAATTGGGTAAGAGTGGAATATGCCGCCTGGGAGCGCGGCGGAGTCTCGTTCCCTTGAAGTTTTCAAACAGAAGCTGGATGGCCATCTGTAGGGAGGGCTTCAATGGTGTCCTTCTGTATGGCAGAATGGAATTGGCTCTTCCAACTCAGCATTATAAGGTACTGCAAGGGCCATCCACTCCAGTTCCATTCTGCCTTGCAAGAATACACAGCTAAAGCATTCCAGAGAGATGTCCATCCAACTCCTGTCAAAAGCAGGGATTGTACTGTAAATATCCGATATGCAGGATGTATTTTCATTCACTGGACCAAATTTGGCACCAATACCCAATATGCCCAAATTTGAATACTGGTGGGGTTGGGATGGGAGGATTGATTTTGTCATTTGGGAGTTGTAGTTGTTGGGATTTATAGTTCGCCTACAATCAAAGAACATGCTGATCTCTTCCAATGATGGAATTGGACCAAACTTGGCACACAGAACTTCCATGACCAACAGAAAATACTGGAAGGGTTTGGTGGCCATTGACCTTGTGTTTTGGAGTTGTAGTTCACCTACATCCAGAGGTCACTGTGGACACAAACAATGATAGATCTGGACCAAACTCTACACAAAAACTCAATATGCCCAAATGTGAACACTGGTGAAGTTCGGGGAAAATGGACCTTGACATTTGGGAGTTGTAGTTGATGGGATTTATAGTTCACCTACAATCAAAGAGCATTCTGAAGCCCCCCAATGATAGAATTAGGCCAAACTTCTCACACAGAACTCCCATGACCAACAGAAAATACTGTCTGTGATGGTCTTTGGTGACCCCTCTGACACCCCCTCGTGACCCCTCTAGGGGTCCCGACCCCCAGGTTGAGAACCACTGGACTAGTGTGTTAAGTGACCTGCATTTTGCTATCCCAGAGTTAGTACAAATTTGAGTAATGTGTTATGTTGACCACATTTAGGGTGCAAATGGAAGGTGAGTTTAATGGAAGAATGTCTTTGAAAGAGGAGCAGTTTGCCGTCGACCGGCAGGCGCTTGCCAGCAAGTACGGGGAAGCCATCGAAGGACTCGAGGGACGCTACCAGCGAGAGATGCGGGAGCTCTCCAAGCTGCAGTGTGAGGAGAAATCCCAGTGGGAATTTGAAAAAGATGAAATTGTCCAAGACGGGGCCGAGGCCCGAGAGAAGTGGAAAGCCATGCTGGAGGGAGAAAGGTCTGTGGCTTCAGCACTTGCCGAGGAGAAGGACCTCCTGGAGAAGAAGTTCAAGGAGAGCGTGAACTCGCTGGTGTTGGAGAAAGAGCAGCTTCAGAAAGAGCTGCAGGACATGAAGAAGCAAGAAGATGAACTGCGGGAGAGACTCTTGCAAACTCAAGCCAAGCATGAGCAGGAATGGAAGAGAAGAGAAGAGGAAACGTCTGCCGTTGAGGAAGATCGGAAGCAGGTTCTCCAAAAACTTGGAAAACTGGAGGCGGAGTTTGCACGTGAGAAAAATGAGCTGAACTCCAGGCTGGTGGCTTTGGAGCATTTGAAGCAAGAGGCGCTCAGCAGAGCAGCAGAAGATCAAGAAAAACTGAGATCAAAGATATCAACACTTGAAAGTAAAATCCAGGAACTTCAGAATGAATTGCAGCAGCACCCAAAACTGCAAAGCAATTTGGGCTTTCCGGACAAAGAAGCAGGACCACCGGGTGGTGATTCCCCATGGTCTGACATATCTCAGGAGCCCAAAGAAATAACAGATCTTCTATCAAACCAGGAAGAGTTGCAAGAGCCATCAGGAGAAAGTGACGTGGCAACACTTTGTCTGATGGATAAGTTACCAGAAGAGCCAGAGAGAGAACTAACCAAGTCCCCTGGTTTCATACCTTTGGTTCCAGACACATCCGTTGACTCTCATCTCCTAAATGTAACAGATGGAGAAGACAACCAAATAAAAACAGAAGGTGGCATTAAAAAACCAGATGGGAATGCGTGCTTTGTGTTGGCAACTGATGGGACCATGTTTGAAGAAAGCATGGAGACTTCTCTTGCCTTGGAGAAGGCCTATGAAGAATTGATGGTGGAGAACCAAGCCCTCAAAGCTCAGCAGGCTCTCCTCGAAGAGAGGATCGACCTCCTGGAGGCTGAGTGTGACCGAATGGCTCATGACCGGCATGACATGGCTTCCCAGGTCCAGAAGGAACTAGATGAGATCCTGAAGACCATTCCTAAGCCGAACTCTATGCCTTGTGGAAGAGATGACTGTGAGGAAAGATTTCCCTGGGAGATGGTTGATGTTGAGATGTTGCAT